>NW_021703786.1:57423062-57703255 GCF_005190385.1 Monodon monoceros
GAAAGAAAGAAAGAAAGAAAGAAAGAAAGAAAGAAAGAAAGAAAGAAGAAAATTTGATCTTGTTCAAGCCACTGTTATCTTAGACTTGTGGTACAGCAACTGAAGCTGTATCTCAGTTGAAATAAGACTATTTTTCCTGAGTCTCCACAGCTACCACTGCAGCTTGATTGTGAGGAGTGAAAAAAACACAAGGAGAAAGGTTTTTGCATAGAGTAAAGTGATGTGCACATGCAAGCTGCTCCAGTAAAACCTGAGGGTGGAGGTAAGAATGGACCAATGGGACATTAAGTATGAAGAGACTGCGTTAGTGAGGAGGGTGATGAAGATGGAGAAGTGTGTGATGACTCCAAGAAGTCCTGTTTGGAAGATGAGAAGAATGATGACAGAGCTGGTTACAGGGCGTGATGGGGAGATGAGGCCACCTGGGAGGGGAGGGGAGGTGATGAGCCCAGTCTGGGACCCATGGAATTGAGGGGTGTGCACGACCTCCAGGATGCAGGGGAGTTTTGGGGGCTGGAGGTGGAGACTTAGGGGCCATCTCTCTAAGGAACTGAAGCCCAGGTCTAGGCACAGGGGTGACCAAAACCTTTGGAGAGGAGACGGACAAACACTGAAACACAATGTGATAAAGTACAAAGAAGGAAGAGTCAGGTGCTGTCTGAGCCTATAGAGAGGCTGTGTGAGGAGGGGCAGGGCAAACCTCCAGGAGATGATGGTGTTTAAATGGAGACCTGGACTCTGTGGAGGGCTTACTGGTCAATGGTAGGTGGGGAATGGGGTAGAAAAACAGCATAAGCAAAGGCCCTGTGTTAGGGGGGACTTTGGTGTGATTGAAGGCAGGAGCAATGGAAATATGTCATTCCTTTTGGCTGTCCAACATTATAACCCCCTTCCTATGTTTGAGGAGTCCCCTACTTTTCTGGCAAGAGCAGCTTCCCACCCTGGACACTAAAAATGTCAAATATTCACATTGCCAGTCTTCCTTGCAGCTAGGCTGCAGGCACGTGACCTGGGCTGGGTCACCCGAGGCATGCTGTGCCTCACTCTGTCACCCAGGACCCTGCCTGCTGCACAGAGATCACAGGAAGGGCTGCTTTCTCATTTAGGATTGCGATCTGTTAGAAGAACCCTATTCAGCCTTTACACAGAGCCCCTCTTTGCCAAATGGAAATCTGCTTTCTGACCCCCAAACACATAACCGCACACTTGCCACAGAGACCTCTTCGTGGACCCAGACGCCTGCCCTCACACACAGAATTCCACTTGATGCTACAGAACTCCACGCAGCTTCACAGAACTCGGCTCTCAGCTTTTTAAAAAACAGGTTCCTTAAAAAACTAAAAATAGAACTACTATACAACCCAGCAATCCCACTACTGGGCATATACCCTGAGAAAACCATAGTTCAAAAAGAGTCATGTACCACAATGTTCACTGCAGCACTATTTACAATAGCCAGGACATGGAAGCAACCTAAGTGTCCATCGACAGATGAATGGATGAAGAAGATGTGGCACATATATACAATGAAATATTACTCAGCCATAAAAAGGAATGAAATTGAGTTATTTGTAGTGAAGTGGATGGACCTAGAGTCTGTCATACAGAGTGAAGTAAGTCAGAAAGAGAAAAACAAATACCGTATGCTAGCACATATATATGGAATCCAAAAAAAAAAATTGGTTATGAAGAACTTAGGGGTAGGACAGGAATAAAGATGCAGACATTGAGAATGGACTTGAGGACACGGGGAGGGGAAAGGGTAAGCTGGGACGAAGTGAGAGAGTGGCATGGACATATATACACTACCAAATGTAAAATAGATAGCTAGTGGGAAGCAGCCACATAGCACAGGGAGATCAGCTCAGTGCTTTGTGACCACCTAGAGGGGTGGGATAGGGAGGGTGGGAGGGAGATGCAAGAGGGAGGAGATATGGGGATATATGTATACATATAGCTGATTCAATTTGTTATAAAGCAGAAACTAACACAGCATTGTAAAGCAATTATACTCCAAATAAAGATGTTTAAAAAAAATAGATTTCAATATTGATATACAGGGACCACCTTTATTCTAAATCACCGCAGTTGGTTATACAGAAACTCACCCGGCTACACAGAATCCTGCCTTTTTCTTCAGAACAATTCTTGGTTGTGCTACACCCTTGGCGATTTTGCAGAAATCTGAATTCACAGAATCCTGCTTTGTTACGGAGAAACCTGCTGTGCTCTGCACAGCCCTGCCCCATTAGAGAGAACTCAGCATCGTTACACCAGCATAGTTGACTCAGACACCTGCTCTGGGGCTCAGGACCCTGCTGTCGGCCTGACCCCTGCTTACCAACCTCATTGTGCCATAGAACCCACTTTGGCTGCACAAAGCCCTCCCGGGAGGTTCAGAATTCTGATTTTTAAAATAGATCCCAGAATTGGTACATAGAAACCTAGTGGGTTACACTGAATTCATCTGTTTCGTAGGACCCCGGCCTGGTACATGTTCCCCCACAAAGCCCAGCATCACCCCGGTGGCTTCCCTAAGGATGCTGCACTGTACCTGCCTTGGTGAGGGGAGTGGGGGGAAGAACAGCGGAAGGGTCCTCCCAATATCACCCTTGCTTTAGGGGAGGCTGGGAGGACTCACACCCCCTCCCCCAATTCAGGGTCCAGGCCCCCTTCACTCCTTCCACCCCTGCCAGGGAGGACTTAAGCTTGAGTTCTACAGAGCAAGGGGCCAGCAGGGACTCTGGTCAAGGCCTCAGGGGAGGGGCCCAAGAACCAACCTAGCTTCCACTCAGTGCTGGCACCAGCCACCTGGGCACAAATGTACCTGGACAGAAATAATCAGCTGAAGTAATTTAGCTTTAAATAGCAACACTGAGAATGTTTCCACAAAATTTTCTCCAAGGAGACCTAAGCAGAATTAATGATGGCACAATTTCAGAGAGAAATGTTATTTATTAAAGCCTAATCATTCTGAGGAGGGGGGAGTCATCAAAACATAATAAAGTAGAAATCAGCCTGCCCGGCCCAGCCTGGCCCTGCTCAGCCCAGGAGCCAAGGAGGAGCCCCCGGAGGCCGGCCGGGATTAGGAAAGCCTCGAAAAGAAGCTTCCTGCAAAATGAACAGCTTCTGCAGGGGTCTCCCTGGTATGGGAGGACTAGGCGAGGCTCCCTGGTCCCAGCCACGTTTCCTATGGGCTGTGTCCACTCCAGCTCATTTGCTTCTTTGCTGAGCGCCCCAAAGGGGAACAGCCTTGACAATCAATCGCCAAGACGCCGTTAAGGAATGGAGCTCCCCAAAAGAAGACCTTGTCCTGCCCCATCCCACTTCCTGCTGCCCTCACCTTAAAGCAGCCTTCACCCACTTCTTCTTTCAACTGTTATGTATTGAGCACCTAAAACTGAGAGCCCAGCGCTGTCCTAGATGGTGGGGAATAGAACAGTGGGAAGATGGGTAAACAAGTATTGATAAATAAACAAGATGACATCTGGCTGTAATCGTGTTATGGAGGCAATAAAGTGATGGGGGTGATGGGAGAGGGTGAGTGATTTGGGCGTCATGATCAGGAAGGGGTGCTAAGAGAAGGCAGCATTGGAGCTGAGATGCTAAAAACAAGGAGGAGTTGGTCCTGTGAAGATCTGGGGGGCGTGAAGGACTCCCAGGCAGAGGGCACAGCACGGGCAAAAGGCCTGGAAGAGGAGAGAAGCTTGGCTTCCTGAAGGAAGCGTGAGATGGCCAGAGTGCCTGGGGCCTGGAGGGTGGAGGGGAGAGTGACAGGGCCTATATTTGTCATTGCATTACCAACAGTGCAGGGATGGGTCAAAGTCACCAAGGGAAAGATGAGATTCAGAGGAGAAAGAGTGAGGGACCACTGATTCCACAGCCACTGCCCACCCTGAGATCTTCCTCCCATTATACCGTGACCTCCGATGTGCCTGACACTGACGTGAAGCTTGGTCGTTCCCCACCTACATGGGTTACAGGCGACCGGACAAGATATCTGTCCACTCAGGAGACATTTATCAAGCAGCTGCTGTGTGCCGGCTGCCACTTTCCGTAAGGACAGTCAACAGAGTAAGAAAGGTCTGGAGGAGGCTGTCTCGCATCTGTTGAGGACATGATCTCCGGGTAGTTTTCTGGGTCTGTGGTCCGAAATGCAGGTTCTAGGGTCGGCAAGACATTTCATCTCTAAACTTCAGCTCTTCAATTACAAAATGGGGTGATTGTACCTACCCTGTGGAATTCTTTAGGCGATTAAGTGGGTGCAAGCAGGCTGCTGTGTGGCTGATCTGGGGCGGGCTCAGCAGGGCCAGTCCGTTGCAGGCAGTGGTGGCTGGGTGGCTCAGCTTTACGTGGCTCTCATCCTCCTGGGGCCAGCAGTCTAGCTCGTTCTTCTCATCAGAATGGCAAAGGAGCAAGAGAGTTAGGAGAAATATTCAATTTCTTCAAGACTAGACTCAGAACTGTCACTTCTGCCCCATTCCATTGGCCAAAGTCAGTCACATAGCCCAGCCCAGAGTCCAAAGGAACTGAAATCCCCTCTGTCCCTTAAGTGGAAGGAACTGTAGAGTCCCATTACCAAGGGAGTGGACACAAAGAGGGGTTAAGATTTGGGGCCAGGAATGCAATCTACTATGGGTGGTATCATTTGAGCCCCTAGATCCAGCTGAACCTGAGCCACATTCACCACTTAGTCCAACTGATCTTTCTGCTCTGTTCATACCTTGACAGAGTCCATGTTTTGCTTAACATCGGAGGCAGTTTTCTTCTAAAAGAGACAGGAGGAGCCTTATTACATATTGAGTCCCACCATGTGACAAGCGCTGTGCTAGAAGCTATACACCCGTTCTCACACTTGCCCCTTAAATAGTAGCTCTGTGAAGTGGCTGGGGACATGCCCATCTTGCAAGTAGGAAATAGGGTCACCTGGGTTGTGTGACCTGTCCATGGTCTCATGGTGAGGAAGTAGCTGAGTGGTGAGGGTTGAAAGTGCCCAGTGGTCGGCTTGAGAATGAAACGCGTGCTTTCCCCACTTTGTAATTGTGACCCTTCACCCTGGAAGTGGGTGGCACAGATCTTATGCCCCATGCTCCCCTCAGCCAGCCAAACTAACAAAGATAACAACTAATTCTCCTGAGCCCTTCCTGTGTGCCAAGTAACCGCTAAGCGCTTCAAATGCGTTAGCTCAGGTAATCTTTGCAAGGCCCTGGATGGATGTGTTTGCATTATCTCTGTTTTACCGATGAGGAAACTGAGCCTCAGAAAGGTTAGAGAACCTACCCAGGTACTAAGTGGTGGGGCCAGTATTCCAACCTCTCCTGTCTGGCAACAGAGCCTGGCCTCAGAGACTCCCTTTAGGCCAAAGGGAGGGTCCTTAAAACCCCAGGGAGGGACAGAGGCTTCAAACCTAGATCACCCGGCCTCTTCCCAGGGGACCATCACCCCAGGCTCCCCCAGTCTCACAAATTCTCAACTCACCCCTCAGTGCCTGGTCACCAGCCTCTGTGCCCATGAACCAACCCTTTCTCTAGCTGCAGACATGATAAATGGCTCCAATTATCCCCTCCGATTTAATGCAATGTTTTATTAATGGCAACTATCAGAGGACAGCATTAGCCCACTGCGCGCGGGCTGCCTGCCTTCATTCTGAAGCCTGAGCTCCGTGCAGAAATGAAAGGGTGAGAAGGGAAAGGCACTGCCCTCCTCTCCAGGTCCACAGGCAGGGGAATTACTCCACGCCCCTTCCCACCAAGGCCCCAGGCTGAAGGAAAGCCACGTTTTAGCCTGGCACATTCCACACATCGCTAATGCTTTGTTGCTTCCTTGACTGACAAATTAGGGGTTTGAACAAAACTCTGGTGAGGGAGGAGGGAAGATGGCAGCGGCCCACCCTGCAATTAAGAGGGTGTGACAGAAAATGGGGGCCAGGAGAGTTTGCCATCCCGCAAACATTCCTTCGTCTTGTCCAGCTTTGGCTGAGAATTTTGAGAGTGACTATGGGCAACCCTCTGTTAACCACTGATGAGCTTTCCACGCAGAGCCTGCCCTCTGGGTCATCCCACTGATCCAGGCTGAAAGTTCCCACCCAGCTTTCAGACCTGCCGTCCCAGGCCATCTGAGACTCAGGCTGGGCAGGTTTCACTGGTCCCACTGGACAGATGGAAAACTGAGGCCTGGAGAGAGGCAGTGCTTTATTCCAGGTCACAGTGGGAGCTGATGGGAGAGCCAGCTCTCGCACCCCAGGCTTCTGACCCAGCCCAGAATCCTCCTACACGGCCACAGATGGTTTGCAGTGAGGAAGGGGCGTGGGTATCTTCTCCCCACTTCCCTGGTAGGCTCTTGAGTCATCAGTCACCAGCAAATTCTAGACGGCGTGTGTATGTATGTGCGTGTATGCAATGGATGTTCATCTGAGACTCACCTGATGCTGTGAAATCCCCCTCTTCCCAGGATTAACATAGAAAGAGACCTGATGTTACTCGTTCAGTCAACAAACGGGTGCTGAGTGCTCGCAACAGGCATGTGCTGTGGAAAGAATGGGAGACCAGACCAGACTCTGCTCCCAAAGCACCTTCAAACGTTAACAGACTACTTCAATACCCTCTAAAAATGAGGTAAAGGAGGCAGGTACAGAGGGCCCAGGGGCCCCAGAGAGATGTACTGTTTTGTCCATTCCAGCCTATAGATGGGGATGCTCTCAGCTAGGAATGCCTGAGGCCTTCACCTGGCCCATATTATTCCTAACGAGCCCCATAGACACTTCCCCCACCAGGGCTAGTGTTGTGGCTGGACTGGCCCTTGTGGTTCTAATTGTCATCCCAGGACACTCACTTCGGTAAAAACCACCAGGGAACTTTGAAGATGTATCACTCACAGGTCTTGGAAGGTACACAGCACGCTGGAGGGCCATACAGTGATGTCGTGGGGAGAGAGAGAGTACAGACCTGGGGCTCTGTTTATTAGGGTCCAAATGTGGAGTATCTAGGGTTTTCTGGGTTGGCTCCTTATGGGTAATTTAAAGCATAAGAGCAGGCATTAGTATGTGGGAAGGGATAAGCAGGGCCTTTCAAGCAGTGTATTATCTACGTTACCCAGGGCTTTCTGAAAAAGAGCCCTTCCTGGGTGGGGCAACTTAATTCCTTATATTCCTTATCTGGTTGTTGTGTTAGTAGCTGTGTCATAAGCTGGCACTATGTTTATTCAAGATGGACGTCTTGTGAAATGGATACCTTGGCCATCATAAGCTTAATATCAGGCACTTACTGGGCTATAGGATGAAGTCAAGGAAAACTTCCAGGAGGAAAAAATATCCAAGGTGGGACTGAAAAAAGAGTGGGAACTAACCAAGTAAGGGGGGTGGGAGGTAATTCCAAGCAAAGGGAACAGTGCAAGAGGAGAATGGGTGGGGCTCAAACTCCCAGGAGAAGGCATTGGCTAGAGAGCCTGAAATGAAACTGAGGTTGGAAGGGGACAGACCCCCCCAGGGCCAGGCTAGAGAAGTTGTGCTTCCCCACCCAGGACCTGTGTGGCTCTAAGCAGGGAGATGAGGAAGTGATGCTTCAGAAAGAGCATTCTGGCTACAGTGTGGAGAAGGGATGGAAGCCGCAGGACTGTGGTGGGAAGGGCAGTGAGAGGCTGTTACCATGGTCCAGAGCAGGGAAGTCAGGGATTGTGGCCTGAATTGGGGAAGATGGCAATGGAGATCCAGAACAGATTAAGGGACTTCTAATTGACTTACAGAGGTCGGGTGAGGAAGGAAGCATCAAAATATCACCCTGTTTTCTTTTTTTTTTTTTTTTTGGCTGTGTTGGGTCTTCGTTGCTGTGTCTGGGCTTTCTCTAGTTGCAGCGAGCAGGGGCTACTCTTTGTTGCGGTACACAGTCTTCTCACTGCAGTGGCTTCTTTTGTTGTGGAGCATGGGCTCTAGGCCAACGGGCTTCAGTAGTTGTGGTACGTGGGCTCAGTAGTTGTGGCGCACGGGCTTAGTTGCTCCACGGCATGTGGGACCTTCCCAGACCAGGGCTTGAAACTGTGTCCCCTGCATTGGCAGGCAGATTCTTAACCACTGCGCCACCAGGGAAGCCCCACCCTGTTTTCTAACATGGGAAATTGTGGCTGTAACAGCAGGAGAAGATTCCCTGAGAGGAAGTTGAGATAGAGGAGACAAATATCCATGATTTTTTTAATGGATATTTTTAATGTGTGAAATCAGATAATGTTGGGTTTCCCAGGGCCCCCAAGCTGGACCAGATGGATGGTGATAATGGGAAGTGGTAATCAGAAAGGAAATTGTTTTCCTTATGACAATAAAACCTAGTACCTCCAAGGCTTGGCTCTGGAATGGGACCTCCTGATGGGGAGGGTGGCTGGACCTGTGATTTCACATCCCTCTGCAACTCTGTTCTCCCATCCCTAGAGACTCCAGCATGCTGGCCTGCCAGGGTACTGCTACCCTTTTAACTTCTTTTCTCTTTCCTTTTTTAAAAAATTTGTTAACATAGAATAAAATTAGCTTTTGTTTGATTACAGTTCTTTGAATTTTAACTCATGTATAGATTCATGTTCCCACGGCTACAGAGCAATTCCATCACCCCAGAAAATCCTCATGCTGCCCCTTTGTATTTAAGTATTTTTCCCACTCCTATCCCTTGGCAACCACTATCTGTTCTCTTTCACTATAATTTTGCCCTTTCCAGAATGTCATATAAATAGAATCACATAATATGTGACCCTGTGAGACTGGTTTTCACTCAGCATACTGCCTTCAAGACTCATGTAAAGTGTTTTATGTGTCAATAGTTCTTACTGCTGAGGGGTGTCTCATTCTATGGATGCACTACATTCACTCACCCATCGAAGGACAATTGGACTGTTTCCAGTTTTGGGTGATTATGAGTACAGCGGCTATAAACTCTCAAATACAGGTTTTTGTGTGAACGTAAGTTTCCATTTCTCTAGGGTAAATACCTAGGAGTGGGAATGCTGGGCTGTATGATGTGTATGTTTTATAACAAACTGCCGAACTGTTTTCTAGAGTGACTGTACCATTTGCATACACCAGCAATGTATGAGAGTTTCAGTTTCTCCCTATCTTCACCAGCGCTTATTTTTTGTCAGTGTTTTTTATTTTAGCCATTCTAATAGGTAGGTAATAGTATCTCAATGTGGTTTTAATTTGCAGTTCCATAGTGGCTAGGATGTCAAACATCTTTTCATGTGCTTGCTTGCCATCTATATATTCTCTTTGATGAGATGTCTTTTGCCCATTTTTTAATCAAGTTGTTTGTTTATTATTGAGTTTTGAGACATATATATATATACATATATTACAAATCCTTCACCAGATATGTGATTTGCAAATATTTTCTCCCAGTCTAGTATCTTGTCTTAGTAGTGTCTTTCACTCAGCAAGAATTTTTCATTTTGATGAAGTCTGATTTATCAAATTTTTATTTTATAGATAATGCTTTTGGTGTCATATCGAAGAATTCTTTGCCTAGCCCCAAATCACTAAAGTTTCCTCCTTTGAGTTCTAGAGGTTTTATAGTTTTATGTTTTACATTTAGATCTGTGCTCCATTTTTATTGAATTTTTGTGTAAGGTATGAAGCTTAGGGTAAGGATCACTTTTGTACATATGGATACCCAACTATTACAATACCAGTTATGGAGGAAATAAAAAAACAACTATCCTTTCTCCATTGAATTGCCTTTGCATTTTTGTCAAAACTCAAATGATCTTATTTGTATAGGTCTGTTTCGGGACTTCCTATGCTGCTCCATTAATCTATGCTTTTTTTCTTGCATATGTATCTTTATTTTTACCATTGCCACACTGCCTTGATTACTGTATAAGCTTTATATTGTCTTAAAATTGGGTACTGTGAGTCCTCCAACTTTATTCTTCTTTTTCTAAATTCTTTTGGCTCTTCTACTTCCTATGCGTTTCCATAAAAATGGTAGAATCAGCTCATCTATATCCACAGTTGACTTAAAAAAATGCACAACGTGAGCATTGTGACTTAAGTTTTATTGGGGGCAAAATAAGGACTGCAGCCCAGGAGACAGCGTTTCAGGTAACTCTGAGAGGAGGCAGGGGGAGGAGTCAGGACATATAGGGGTTTTGCAACAAAAGGGTAGGTAGTCAGAATGTCAAAAGATTATTGTTAATGAAAGAAAACCAGATATCTCAAGTTAAGGAATTTAGCGCTTCTCAATGTATGGGAAGATTCAAGAGTCTGGGCTCACAGAAATCATTCCTTCGACATGCACCTCAGCTATCTGGGGCCAGTATCCTGTATTTTCACATCCTGAGTTTCCTCAGGGCTCACCGCAGGGAGCGGATGCAGTCTGATGGCTGCTTGATGGCAGGTATTCTATTCAGCCCTGATTTTCTGGGGCTCACCGGCTCACGTTAGAGGGTTGCAATCATTGATGACTGTAACATCCTTTGTTTATTGATATGGCAGGAAATATTCCATTTATAAATATTCCGTTCCATTTATAAATATTCCATTTCATTTATAAATATTCCATTTATCGCCACAAGAAAAATTCTGCTGGATTTTCATTGGAATTGCCTTAAATCAATATAGACGGATATATTTGGAGAAAATTGACTTCTTTATTATTTTGAATCTTCCAATACATCCACATTATATGTCTCTCCATTTATTTAGGTCTTCTTTGATTTCTTTCATCAGCATTTCGTAATTTTCAGCATGCTAAACCTCTGCACATTTTGTTAAATTTATACGTATTTCATATTTTTTAAGCTATTATTATAAATGACACTTTTTAAATTTTGGTGTCCAATTATTTGTTCCTCGTTTTTAGAAATATGTTTGATTTTCTGTGTTGATTTTGTATCCTGCAACCTTGCTAAACTGCCACTTAGTTGTAGGAGTCTTTGTTTTTGTAGATTCCTTAGAATTTTCTACATAGACATACATTTGGTCCTTCAGTAGGGACAGTTATCTTTATTACTTTTCAATCTGTATGCCTTTATTTCTTTTTCTTTCCTGATTTCATTGGCTAGAACTTCCAGTGGTGAGTGAACATCCTTGACTTGTTGCTGATCTTAGGGGGAAAACATTCTATTTTCACCACCAAGTATGATGTTAGTTGTAGGTTTTTTTTTATAGAGATCCTTTATCAGGTTGAGGAAGTTCCCTTATATTCCTTGTTTCCTGAAAGTTTGTATCATAAATCAATATTCTATTTTGTTAAATGTGTTTTTGCATTGGTTTATATGATCATGTGATTTTTCTTCTTTAGACTGTTAATATGGTGGCTGACATTTATTAATTTTCAAATATCTAACCGGTTTGACATTCTTGTAATTAACTGCACTTAGTCACAGTGTATTACCCTTTTCATGTATTGTTAGAATCAATGTGCTAATATTTTGTTAGGAAATTTTGTATCTGTATTCATGAAGAAAATCAATCTGTAGTTTTCTTTTTTTATGCTTTGTATGTCTGGTTTTAGTATCAGGATAATCCTGGCCTCACAAAATGAGTTGGGTAGTATTTTCCAGAAGAGATTGGGTAGAATTTGTTATTTCTTCTTTAAATGTTTGGAAGAATTTGACAGAGAAATCTTCTTGACTGGGAGATGTATTTTTTGAAAGATTTTCTGTGTAAAAATTCAAATTCTTTAATAACTATAGGACTGCTTAGGTTATCTATTTTGTCATGGGTGCATTTTGATAGCTTGTGATTTTTGAAGAATTGATCCATTTCATCTAAGTTGTCAAATTTATGTGACTGGAGTTGTTCATATTATTCCCTTAATATCCTTTTAATGTCTGTGGTGATATCCCTTCTCTTATTCCTGATAGTAGTAATTTTGTCTTCTCTTTCCCTCCCTCTCTCTCTCTTTTTTCCTTTATCAGTCTTGCTAGAGGTTTATCAATTTTATTGATATTTTTAAGAACCAGCTTCTGATTTCATTGATTTTTCTCTATTGTCTTTCTGTTTTCAATATCATTGAATGGGGTTCAGATTGATTGATTTGTGCTTTATCTTCCTTCTTCTGCTTGCTTTCAATTTATTTGCTCTTCCCTTTCTAGTTTCTTAAGATAGAACCTAACATTATAGATTTAAAACCTTTCTTCCTTCCCAATATGTGTTGAATGCTATAAATATTCCTCTTACTATTGCTTTAACTGCATGCCACAAATTTTGATATGTTGTGTTTTCATTTTCATTCCGTTCAAACTATTTTCTAATTTCCCTTGAGGATTCTGATTTGACTCATGGATTATTTAAATGTATGTTGTTTAATTCAAAGTATCTGGAGATTTTCCTGTTATCTTTTCATTATTGATATCTAGTTTAATTCCATTATGGTCAGAGAACATATTTTGTATAATTTCTACTTAATGTTGATAAGATTTGTTTTACGACCCAGTATTTCCCCTATCTTGGTGAATGTTCCATGTGCTCTTGAAAAGAATGTACATTCTACTTTAGTTAGGTTGAATGTTATGCAAATAACTATTAGATCCAGTTGATTGATTGTGTTGTTCATTTCTACTGACTTTTTTGTCTGTTAGTTCTTTCAATAACTGAGAAAGGAGTTTTAATGTTTCCAGTTATAATTATGGGTTTGTCTATTTCTCCTTCCCGTTCTGTCAGTTTTTGCTCTGATGTTAAATGAATCCACATTTAGACTTTTTTTTTGTCTTCTTTGTGAATTAATGCTTTTATCATTATGTAAAAACCCATTTTATCCCTGTTAATTTCCTTTGCTCTGAAGTCTACTTCATCTGATATTAACAAAGCAACCCAGCTTTCTTTTGATTAGTATTTGCATGGTATATATTTTTCCATCCTTTTACTTTTAACCCATTTACATCAATATATTTGATGTGAGTGTCTTGAAGATAGCATATACTTGGGCCAGGGTTTTTTCTTAATCCATTCTTATGATCTCTACATTTAAATGGGTGTGTTCAGATCATTTACATTTAATATAATTATTGATATGTTTGGCTTTAGACATACCATTTTATCAGTTTCCTGTTTAATCCCTCTATTCTTTTGGTATTTGTTTCTCTATTTCCTCCTTTTCTGACGTATTTTGGGTTAGGTAAACATTTTTTGTATTTAACTTAAATTTATCTATTGTACATTTTACAATCTCTCTTTTTATAGCTTTTTTTAGTGTTGCTATAGGAATTAAAGTATATATATTATAACTAACTTCTACAAGGTCACTCAGTAAGTAAGTGGCAGAGCCAGAATCCACACCCACCCCTGCAACCCAGGGAGCCTGAGACCAAAAGCAGGAACATAATTACACCCCCTGGTTCCAATCTGGCCCAGTAGAAAGCCCCATGAGCTGGAATCAGCAAAGATCCCAGCGCCAGTTATAAAATGCCTTGACTCCAAGAGATGAAAAGGGTATCCCAAGTCACCCCATCAGACCAGGACCCTGCAGGGCTTCAGCTACCAAGTTTTTAGCTGCTTTAAAAGAAGAAACAGCAAAGGTGGAGTCCTAAGAATGATGCTCCAGGATATAGGGCACCTTCTGTCACTTGCTCCCTCATCAATAACCCATGGAGCAGGAGTCACTAAGAGCTCATGGCCTTGGCCTCCAGGTCAGGATTGTGAACAACATCCTAGGCTTGCTGATGAGCGTGGCTCACCAGGAGCTCAGGATCAGAGGCAGGGATCCCAAACTTCCCACCACCTCAGGCCTGTCAGGCCTCCAAGCTCCTCAGCCTCCAGCCCTGCCCTGCTCCCTGCCTCTGAACCTTCTCAGCCTCACTCTCCATCTCTCCAGCCCTGCCCCTGCCCTTCAGTTGGATCTCCTTTTTGTTCATCTTTTGCATGTTCTCCCTAGTTCCTCATTACACTTTCCCCTTCTTCCCTCCTTCTCAATGCTTATTCCTCCTTCACTCTCCCTCATCTCTCCCTATTCCTCCCCTCTTGTCCATCCCAGATTCATTCATTCATTCATTCAACAATCATCAAGTGCCCAGTACTGGGATAAACATGGACAATTCCAAAAAAAAAATGAGGATACTGCTTTGCCCTGGAGGAGCTCATAGTTCTAGTAAGAGAGACAGATGAGAATGCAATATGACAAGTTCTTAAAACACCTAGGCTCCTGGGTTGATTTGAAGAAGTTTTCCCTCCCTCCCCATACCCTGAGTCCAAGCAGACTTACTCCCAATGTAAGAAGCTTCTCAGCCTCATCCAAGGGTAAGGATACCTCTTCCTCTGGGAAAACATGTTAGAAAACAACTCTCACTTGCCCTCTTGGCTAGGAGTCTTTGTGCTGTGTACAACCTGCCCAACAGTTCATGGAAGCCCTGCCCTGGGGTTCACACCTCAGCCAATGAATAGCTCTGCTTCCCTGGACCTTCCTGGACCTTTTGGCAGAACCAGAAAGGTCTTTTCAAATTGAGCATGGCTCCCCAGACAGATGAGGGAAAATCACAGTGTCTACCAGGTGCTGCCCAACACCTCTATCATCCAGGTTGGTGGGGGCCTCTCTCTTGCTTCTTTGGCTGAACTCCCCCCTTCTCTTCTTCTCCCTCATCCTCCAAGGCTCAGGAAGACAGCGAATCTCTTGCCTGTCATCTTTCTGCACAGTTGGAATTGACAGGTCCTCGGGTGGAGGGACTGGTCCCTCCTCTGACAGCAAACTAGTTCTAGATAAATGAGTATTGGTTTTGTTCTGTTTGGTTTTCATTTGTAGCTATCCTCTGATTTTTTTCCCCCCTACAAAATTGGTTAAGCGATGATACTGTGGCCTGGATCTGCAGTTGCACTGATTGAGAGGCTCCTGGAGACTGGATCTTTCAATGAGCTTTCTGCTTTGTTTAGCTTTCCACCCCACCCCCAACTCACCTGCCTCTTCTAGATTTGTGAGAAAAGTAGAAAGGGAGGGAACTAACATATACAGAGCATCTATTAGTGCCAGGCACTGTGCAGGTGATTTATGCCAGTTGTCTCATTCTAGCTTCAAAAACAAACCAATGTGGTGGACATTATTATTCCTATTCTTCAGATGAAGAAAATGGGGTTCAGAGAGGTTCAGAAACCTGTTCAAGATTGCACAGCCAGAAATCAGCAGAGCCAGCTGGGGAGCCCAGTGCTTCCCCTGCCAGACACGTGCATTTTAGTCTTGGCCAACTCACTATGTGGCCCTCAGCAAGTGGTCCTCTCTAGACTTCAGGCTTCCCCTCTGTGAAATGGTGAGAGCCCGGGAGGGAGCATGGCAGGGTGTGGGAGCTGGGGGGAGTAGACAGCAATCAGTGGGGGCAGTGGAGTGAGCTGGCTCACAGGTCTGCTTGCTGGGTAGGCAGGTTCCCAGGAGCAGTCAGTCCTAGTATTCAAAGCAAAGACCTAGAGGTCTGACTCTTTCCCTCCCTCCCCCTCCTCCATGGGGTCATGCAGTTGCCAGGCATTGCAGAACTCGCCTTAGTGCCGACCTCAAGAACTCAAGGGAGAAGGTTCCTGTGAACTTTGTGATACCTGGAGCTTGGGACTTAGCATGCCTTCAAGTCCTAGGGTATGTATGGTAGGAGGATCCTCTGTGGATTGGCCAAGCCCTCTGTGACGCCGCCAGGGCGTGAGAGGGAGCAGCCTCTCAAATGCCAGGAAAGGAGAGGGAGAGGGAAGGGGCTTCCAGGGGAGCAGCAACGAGGAGAAATGGAAAGGCCACTGGTTGAAGAGTCAGGAGACCTGGGTGTGAGCCCCCCCCATTTGCACACGTCTTAGCCATGTGACCTTGGATGAGTCACTTCACCCCTCCAGGGCCTTAAAAATAACAAAAAGTTGATATTGGAGGGCTTACTGTCTTCCAAACACTGATCTAAGCACTTTCCAAATATTAACTCATTTAATCCTCAAGATAGCTCTAAGAAGAGCATAATCCTTACTTTACATTCATCAAAATCAAGGGAAGTTGTGAAGATGAACCGACATAAAACAGTAAAGCTGTTTTTACAGTGTGTGTGGAGGCAGGGGAGGACTCTGTGTGTGTGTGTGTGTGTGTGTGTGTGTGTGTGTGTGTGTACGTGCATGTGCGAGTGTAAGGGGAGGACATCATTGTAGAACTCAGCTCTGCCAGAGCCCATCAGGGAGGAGCAGCCTCCTGAGGCCTGGCCACCCCCAGAGATGCTGACAACCTCCGTGGTCCCTGGGAGACCTCCTTGCCCTGGCCTTGCCCTGACCACAGTCCATCACTCAATCCACAAATATTTGAGGGTGGGTCATAGGCCAGGTATGTTCTAGGTGCTGGGACCAGAGACACAGAGAGAGCATTCCTGCCTGTTTAACATATGCATCATCCATAATAAAATCTCATGTGGAGGAGATAAGTGTTTTGGAGAAAAAGAAAGCAGAGTGAGAGATTCTGAAAGGATGGTTGGGGAGGCCCGCTTGAAAAGATGACCTCTGAGCAGATTCCTGAATGAAGGGAAGAAGAGGACCTGCAAGGTCCTGTGGTGGGGACAGGCTCAGCGGGTCCAAGCAGCCACAGCCCAGCCTGATGGAGAAGAGCAAGCGAGCAGGGCCAGGTCTCCCTCAGCGCTGCGGCCCACATGAGGACACAGGGTTTGTTGTAAGCATGGTGGTGCGCCTTGGAAGATTCTGAGCAAAAGGGGGCGACATCATCTGACAGGGAACAGGAGGTGGCTATGCACCTGGCAGAGTGATCTTTCGAAACCTCTCACAATCCCTATCCTCTTCTACAGCTCTTCAGGGGACCCCACGGTCCTCAGAATACAGGCCAGGCTCCCAGGTGTGGCCCCGCTCCTGTGGCCTCCCAGTCAAGCACCTCCCTTCCCAAGTACCAACCAACCTCCAGGCTCGCTGACCCCCACTCTTCTCCTACTGTCCCTAAACCTTTATCCTCTAAATGTGCAGACTCTGCCTGGAGTACCTGTTTCTCCACCAGAACTGGACACCCTGACCCTTACCTCCACCTTGGCCCGTCATCTCCCGCAGGAAATCTCTCCTGGCTGCCATGTCCCAGAGCAGGTGAGGGCACTACATTTGGCTCTCAGGGCCCGTGCTGACGGCTGTTTCTCGCAGAGATCGTCACTGCCTGCCCTCTCGTGAGTCTCTGCCAGACGCAGCAAGCTCCTTCAGGCTGACACCGGAAATTACCCAGCCCCTAGTGCCAGTCCCTGGTGCCGTGCCTGACAGATGTTCGGTAGATGCTTAGCAAACACTGAATGAATTAATAATAATAATTGAGTTAATAATTTCCGAGTAAGACTGCCCCCTCTCCCCACCCCTACTGCACAAGGCTTCCAGGTTCCCAGGGTCGGGGGCCTGAGGGGAGAACCTCCTTTTGCTTCTCCAGGGAGAGGCAGCAGAGGCTGGGCCAGGCTGGCTCTGAGGGGGCCGGGAGCCAACTGCAAGGCTGACTTAGCACTCATAAACAGCCCAGTTACATTTATAGCCATGTTCTTATTAAGCACCAGGAAAGAAGAGATGAATCATACCCCCTCCTCCTGCCCACAGCCTGGGGAGGTGGAGCCCACCAGCCAGCCTGGCTTTAAATCTCAGGAAACGTAAAAGTCACAAGTGCTCAGGGCCAGCCCTGCATCACCAGGGACAACTGAGAGTAATGCAGCTTCTCAGGCAGAGCCCTGACCTATGCCCTACAAGGGTTCAGGCTGAAGGCAAAAGAGGGAAGGGGTAGGAGGGAGGAGGTGCTCCTCCCCAAGAAGTCTAGGAACAGGATCCTCAATTCAGAGCTGTACTAAATGCTGTGTGACCTTGGGAAGGTCAGATGACCTCTCTGAGCCTTTGGGTGACACGCTTCCCCTTGGTGAACAGAATCTAGGTGTTTTAGGAAACACTCCCAAAAGATACGTTTTGCTTCCCCTCAATCCTCCCATTTTACACAACGGGAAAGTAGAACCCAGAGGGTACCCTGGCTACCTGACTCCCAGTAACCACTGCCCTGAAGTTTAGAACTACAGTGAGTTCATAGACTGGACATGGCCTTGAAGGTGAGGCCAGAGACAGCATTTACAACCTCGCCCTCATGGCATCCTCACCCCGACCCTAATCCAGAAGCCACAAAACCCATTACCCTCCTAGAACAGGATAGGGGCCCTTAGCAAATGTTCTGCTCCCGCTACCCCAGGCTCACTTCCCTGGATGGGTGAGGGGTGAGGATGGTTGTACCCATTTCCCAGGGGGGAGTAGCTGGGCCACAGACCACCTGCCAGGACCGGTAACTTGGATGCGGGTTTCCTCAGACCTGAGGCCTCTTTATCTTTCTTTTGTATGTGTAATTGATTTCAGGAAGATTTATTAGGGTTTTTAAACCCTTTTTCATTGTGAAACATAACACAAATACCAAAAAGTGAATAATCCATAGCTGTAGAGCTTAATGAGTTATATAAAGTGAACACCCAGGAAACCACCTCCCAGGGCCCAGGGACTAGGACGGTGCCAGAAGTCAACCATCCCCATGCCAGCTCCTCCCTCCCCACTCAGGGAAATCACAACCTGACCTTTATGGGAGTTCTTTTTTCTGCCCTGTACTGAGCCTACTCACCTGGGAATTCAAGAGAATGAAGACACTGAACGGGAAGGCAAGAGGCATGGTTCCAGATCCCCTCCCCTCTGGGGGCCTCAATTTCCTCATTGGAAAGTAGAGGATTGAAGCCACCCAGCCAGAACAATCGAGAATCCTAACCTAGCAGGAACAAGTTCCTCTGGGGAAACGCGTGTGTGCAGGGGTGGGGGGCGGAAGGCACCTGGACACACCCTGGCAGGCTGCAGTTTCCTTCGCCCCCGTTCCAGGTAAGCAGTGGTGCTGGGATGCTGCGACTCAGGGGGGACCTCTTTCTACCTCCCCTGCAGATGGAGTTTGGGGGTTTCCTGCCTGGAGATCTATGGGGGAACCCTGGGGTTCTCCAGGCTTATGCCTCGGCCCTGCCCTCCTGGTGAGCCTTTTGCTCAGTTCTGAGTTTTTCCTGTTTAAAAAAAAAAAAAGTAACAACACAGAAGCCAAGCGGAGTTTCTTCCTTCCTGCTGTCATGAGCTCTGATGTGGCTTCAGGTCCCCCGCCTGCACAGACCTGGAGTCCCAGGGCTCTGCAGCCTGAGGGTCCAGACATGCATGACAATGGAGGAAAGGGAGAAAGAAGGGGGAAGGTGGGAAGGTGGAGCCAGCATCCCCTGAGCCCCTACTGTGTGCCAAGCACTGCACTTAGCATTCACTTTTCAGGTTGAACCAGCCTTTCACACATTCAGAAGCAATATTAACACCTCCATTGTCCAAAGGAAGACACTGCAACTTGCCCAAAGCCACACTGTGAGGAAGCGGCAGAGGCAGGCTCAGAACCAACCTGACTCCACGGTCCTTATTCTCACTCTATGCCCAGTCCTGGCATGGAATCAAGACAAAGTCAATCTCTTCCCAAGGTCTGGCTCCCCTCTGCCCTGGCTGGGAGGGAATGGTGCTGATGAATGAAGGGGTGGATAAGTTATCAAAGAAAGTTAGAGGTGATGGAAGGTGAAATGAATTAAAAGGGAAAATGAGAGTTGGGTGAGGGCGTGGAGGCAGGCAAGGTTTCAGAGAACAGGCTGCAGTTTCCAGCTGGAGAAACTCAGTGGATGGTAGAGCCAAAATCCAAGATAGGAAAGAGCAGTTTTGATGGGGGAGGAGCTTAACTTTGAAGACTTTTAACATCTTATTTTTTACTTTTTTCTTCTTTGCAAAGAGCCAGCTGTGGAGGGTGAACCCTATAAATGGCGGGCTGGCGGATGGATGGATGGATGGTTGGCTGGGAGAAGGGAGGGATGAGCACATTTACGTCTGATGATCCTCTAGGTCACCACTGCATTTCTGGTGGGGATGGAGAGATACACACACATTTGGAGTAAATACACTACGAGCTAGTCACATAGCTCATGTGACACAGGCTCGCATCCACAGCATTCCTGGTTCTCCTCCTGCACCCCTACTCCCTCCCCCTCTTCCTGCTCTCCCACCCTTGACCCTCGCTTCCTCCTCTATCTCCTTTCCCCATTGCCCTCCAGACCCCAGAAGGGAAAATGCTTCTCTGAGCCCAGGAACAATGGCTGTGAGCTCCAAACTCCTTTGCGTGTACCAGCAATTCCAGCCGGCAAACCTGGGGCCCTGCTCAAAGCCACCTACAAGGCCTGGTGCAGACGTGGGACCAGACTGCCTGGTCACTCGACTCCTGGGACTCACTGCTGACCACATGCCGGACGAGAGGTGCCCAGGGGGGCGCTGCATTCCCTGGCTTGGGAAAACGCTGAAACCAGCCAGCTCTCAGCCCGGCTGGGCTCCTGCTTCCCAGCCTAGGTTAGGGCCAGGGCTTCTCAGCTGTAAGCCTTGATTACTCAGTTGCCTTTCCTGCTGAATGATTTTAGTTGAATAATTTTGCATGATCTCCGCACAGTGTGAGAGAGCCCCAAGCTGAGGATGACGAGCTTACACAGTGGGGGGAAGAGTCAGACTGAAATGTAAAAAGCTCCCTACAAACCAGCCTCTGCTGGGGACGAGCGTTTCCTACACTAGTGGCTGCTGGTCACCACTAACTGGTTCCTCATCCCCTTTGTGATGTGGGCTTTTGATGTGAGGTGGTTCCCGCTTGGTTCCTCATCCCCTTTGTGATGTGGGCCCTTTGGTGTGACTAACTACAGCAGCCCCTCCCTCTGTTCTTTGCTCCGAGGAGCCCCCAAAAGGAAAGGGCCCATGGGTGGCTCCCAGCCTTGTGTGGTCATGGGTGGGTCCCATGTGAATCAATGTACCAGGCACTGCACTAGTGTTACCTCACTGCATCTCCACCACATCTAGCCGCACGCATGCACACCCTGGAAACAGGCATTGTCATCCCTAACATGCAATGAGGAAACAGGTGCAGACTTGCATGAGACCCCCCGCCCAGTTAGGACTAAGGGAGCCAAGGTCAAGCCCAAGATTGACAGACCTCAAAAGGGGGAGTGCTCAGGACTCCAAGAGAAGGCACTGGATCTGGGTTGGAAGTGGAGACTTCAAACCGGAAGACCTCCCTAGGTGCAGAGCAGAGTCCAATAGAGGAAACTAAGGAGTTTCCCTGAAGAAGAAGGAGCTGGGAAAGCAGAGCAGTTACAATATCTGCAAGAAACTTAGAATCACAGTCTAGAGCTGCCAGGACTCCTAGAGGGCTTCGAATCATCCTCTTCATTTTACAGACGAATTTCACAATAATCCCAGAGAAGTCAAGTGGCTTACCCAAGGTCACACGGTAGGGGAGCTGAGATCAGAGCCAAGTGCTTCCAATCCCCATAACCCCACACTGGGCTGAACCTCCCCCTTTCCCTAAGGCCAGCCCAGCTTTAGTTCCAGTAAGCCCCGGGTCAAGTCAGAGCAAGAGGAAGAGCGAGTGAGGGAAGGTGGTCCCAGGCCAGGCCCAGGCAGAGAGGGTACCCCTCCTGCTGTCCCACCCCTACTCATTACTATTCCCAGCATCACCCCCTCACTCTCCTTACTGTGGAAATCCAGTGATGCTGAGAGCTGGAATTTGGATGTTTTCCCAGCATTTGGGGCTGTTAATTAAAATGAATAAATCTGCCACTTGGAGTTGGGTTGAAGAGGAGAAAGGGTGAGGTAGGAGAGGGAGAGGGGGACTCAGGCATAGGCTCCCCATGCACCCCCCTGCGAGGGTCTTTCCCTTTCAGTCCTGCCTCCTGAATTATCTTCTCTATTGGCCACTTACTCATTCCACACTTGAGTCTCTCAGCTGCCAGCTGCAGCCACTTCCTAGTCATGCTCTACTTCGTTCCAAGGAGGGAAGAAAGACTCGTTCCTAAGGCCAGGACTGGCCAGCCCTCCCCTACCACTCCATGGGATTGAGCAAAAAGCATGCGATCCAGCTGGACAGACCTGGGTTCAAATCCCAGCATTCTAGCCCCATGACCTCTGGGAGTCATTTTTCCTCTCCAAGCTTCCCCTCCCTTACGTCTAAAATGCATATTATATTTCCTACTTTGAAAGATTATTACAAAGATGACATGAGAAAGTATATGGAAAAATAACCTGTCACAAACTAAGTGGTCTCTCTCTTTCTTGGCCTCTGTGATCCCCTATCCTGATCTCCACTTCCTTCTTTCCCATCTCCCCTGACTCTCAGACAGTCTCACCAACATTGTAAGTCATATATTAGTAAGAATAGAAATAGTGCCATCTTGTAACTGTAAAGCAGACTTTACAGAAGTTGCTCAATAGACTAGGGGGTGCTCTGGGCAATGATAGTGTTTTATTCATCTTAATTTTCTCAGTGCCCACCCCAGTGCTAGACACATAGGAAGTGCTCAATTAACATGTCTTGGATGAATGAATGAAGTGCTTTAATGGCTGGAGGGGACATCCATTCCACTTGTCTGCCCAGTACCCTGTCCCCTTCATCTAGTAACGGCTTCTCCTTTACTCAGGAAACTGTGTTCCCCCACTGCAATCACTGAGTGCTCCTTCCCCTTCCTGCTACACAGTTGGTCATGTGACCAGGCTGGTCCAATCAGAGCCTTCCCCAGGATTTTTCTCCCTGGGACTGGGGGAGAACCCTCTTTCCTGTTCACTCTTGAGGCAGAAAGTAGGTAGAACTGCCTGTGGGCAGAGCACCAGCCTTTCTCACTGGCAAAGATGAAGTCATGTGCACAAAAAGAGAGATGAGAGATGAAAAGAGGGTGCCCAGATCCACCGGTCCTGGCTTTCCTATGATTGGGTTATGTGAATAAATGAAATTCCCATTTCTTCATTAAACAGTCAAGCTGGGATTCTGCCATTCACAGACACTGACTCACAAAACATCTGTTATCTAATCTTCTCAATAACATCCCAAGCCAAGCCAGGAGGGATTGGTTATTCCCATTTTATAGATGAGGAAGTCAAGTCTTGAGAAAGTGAATTTATTTCCTGAGACCACACAGCTGGTAATGATGTAACTAGATCTGATAACAAAGAGTGGAATTTTATCCAGAGTGGCAGGCAGTGTGATTAGGGACTCGTGTGTTTAATTCCATACCATCAATAACCCAGTGACATCACAATATCTACCCTCATATAGATGGGGAAACTGAAGAAGTAAATTACCCAAGGTCACCAAGTTAGTCAGTGGAGTTAGCCTAGGTCTGTCTGCCCAGAGCCGGTACCACTAGCCACGGCGCAGCATCGCCTCCAAGTCCAGGGACCTTTCCAGCCTCTGAGGCCGCCTTTCTGGAAGAGGATCACCTCTGGGCAGGGGAAGACTAAGAGCACTGGGAGATAATGAAGGACCTGTCATATGCATAGCTTCGTGCAAGGGCTGTAGGGATGCAGAGATGGCCAAGCCATGCTGCTTACCTCAAGGAACTTCAAGACGTGTCCGTAAATTCCATGCTACAAAGTGTGAGGGTCCTAATGGAAACTCTGGTGAAGTGCTCTGTGGCCCAGAGGAGGGGGAGGTGATTCCAGCTGGGGGAGGCACGGGACTGGGAAAGAGTCATGGGGCAAGCAGGACTTAAACATGTTCTTTAATACAGGTAAGATCTGTACCTGTGGACACAGCGTGGTCATCAAGCAGAGGGAGATGTGTAAGTAAACAAAGCAGAGGGAGATGCGTAAGTAAACAAACTTCACGATGGCAAGTCCAGTAGTGCAGCTGGATAGGAGGAAATGGACTAATTTCCATAGTATGCATAAGTGGGAAAAGACAAGAAGTGAGTTAGAGGCAACAAGTCTTCCACGCCAGGATGAAAAGTCTGGGCTTCGTTCAGCCAATAGGGAGCAACTGGGACCTTTTGAGAAGGACAGTGACACCACTGGACTGGAACATTAATATGGAGGACAGATGAGGAGGGAGAGACCAGTTAGGAGGAGGTCATCTGGAAAGGCAGTGAGGCCTGAAGTAGGCCAGGGGAGGGCAGGGGGAGGGGGACAGCAGATGACCCCAATGACGTTGCGGAGGCAGAACAGTCAGAGAAGAGCAGGTGTGGAAGAAAGAGCTCAGACTTAGGAAGCAGACCCGGCTTGAGCCTGAACTGCCTGCCTCTAAGAGCTGCAATGCAGGTGCGGGTCACCAGGACCTTGAATGGACAGCAAGCGCACTTGATGGATAGATGCTGTCCCAGGAGCCAGATCTCAGCCTGACGTCTAGTAGGTGTTTGATGAATGTGGAAGTGATGATGGGAGGATGGATGGACAAGCAAGTGAATGATCCAGTGAATGAATGAACAAATGAATAAATGAGTAAAGGAAACAGGGGAGGGAGAAAGGGAGGCAAAACAGCTTCCAGTGCTCCCAAAGGAAACTTCCTGACCCTTTTCCCACTTCCATCAGCTCAGTCCCAAGTCTGAACACAGCCCTGGGCTGAGCCAGGGTTTCCACAGCTGCAGAACCTTAGATGGAGGAGGAGGAGGGAGGGGAGGGTGGTGAGGGTTGAAACATGATGAACTGCTTGCCATGCACCACTGGCATCCCTCCTCCTGAAAAAACAGGAGTACTTAGAAGCAAATGTTACTTAAAACCCAGTTAGCGCTGCTGTGATTTAAGGCTCCTCTGTACTTGGTTCCCCACCAGCCCTGCCAGTTTGGGTCAGGGATGACAGCCACTGCTGGGACTGCGACCTCAGCCTAGCCAGGGTCCACGGGGTCCCAGCGCTTCCTCAGTGTGGGCCTGGCCCAGGGGCCAATGGTGTCTGAGCCCGTGTGGAGCCTGGGAGCTAGGAGGCCTCCAGGCAGCCTTCCTGTTGGGACCACTCCTTCCCTTTCAGACACATCACTCACCTGCCAGTCAATAATCACGCCGTAAATATTATTAATGGTGACTAATGTTGTATACTCATTCTCATTTGATGTCTACTCTACAGCAGCACTGTGAGGTTTCTCCCCAGATCACAGATGAAGAAACCGAGACTCAGAGAACGTGACTTTCCCCAGTTCACACAGTAAGGCGTAGAAGCTGGTCCAACATGAAGCACAAGAAGGTGCCCGGTCACTTCCCACTGCCCCTCTCACATTTGCGCTAAACGGGGCTGAGAGGGGAGAACCGATGCAAATTAATCCCCCTGCCAGGAATAGAAAATGCCACCCAGGCAGGAGGGCAGGCAAAAAAGTCCTCACGATAATCATATTGATGAGTGTTAATATTATTGAGGTTTTCTCTTTGCCAGGTCCTCCTACACACTAGAAATGAATCAACTCATTTAACCCCATGGTAACAATGGTTACTATCTCCCCTGTACAGGTAAGTCTCCAGGGAGGTGAATGACTAGCCCAGGGTCATGCACGGCCAGGACACGGCAGAGCCTGGACTCAAACCCAGGTCGTTCAACTCCAGAGCCAGGGCCCTACACTTCCTCTAGTTCCAAAACTGCTCTGAGGGTTACTGCTGCCCCTAGGTTCTCCGGTTTGTTAAATGGAGACAATGACAGTACTTGCCATACAACATGGTTATAAAAAGCTAGTTGAGAATATGGCTACAGGGTCACCCCCAAACTGTCAGATGTCATGTAGTGGATCTTATCATTGTCCCTGGGGCTTGCATGGCCTTGAGAGCCACTTTTTGTTCAAAAGACAGGAGAGGAGTTGGTGTAGGTGGATGGTAGGCCAAGCAGGTGTGTGGACAGGGAGGCAGAGACGGGGTGGGGGCAGCTGGGCAGAAGAGGCTGGGACAGTGCCGATGGAGACAGACAGAAGTCACATTGAGTGCAGACTAGGGTTCCTGGGGCCTGCTGTGTGATCTTGGGCAAGTCACTGCCCCTCTCTGGTCCCAGCTTCCTCCTCTGAAAATAAAGGTAGGGGTGGTGATGAGTGGGGTGAAGATCCCTGAGGTCACTTCCAGTCTCACTGCCCTGATTCAATTTTCCCCAGAGCTGGCCTGCAGCACGGTGGAACACAGGAAACAGATTTTTGGGTGTGGGTATGGTACAAGAGCCAGTTCTCCACAAGCTTTGCTACTGGAGACCCAGAACTCCAAGCAAATGTGAATGCCCCCAGCTTCCTGCCCTCCACCCCACCCATCCTGTACTCACCCTACCAACTCCCCAAAGATACTGAGAAAATGGAGCATTGGGGACATAGCAGAGTCACTGATCTACTCTGAGCTTCAGTTTCCTCATCTATAAAGTGGGGGCGGGGCACTGTGGCAAGGCGGTAGCTTAGGTCCTTTCCAGCTCTGCCAGCCTAGGGTTCCGGCCTTCAAATGAAGCTTATTTTTTCACGAGGTTATGTGTTTCTCGTGGGATAGGAGTTGGGAGAGGGTGAGAGCAGTGCTAACTCAGTTCTTCCTGGAGTAGAACACCCTCCAGAGGGAGATGAGATGGCAGATGGGTGCCCTGCAGCTGAGGAGAGGAGAATAAAGGAGGGGCTTTAACATCTCTGTGCTAAATTCCGGATCAGCTTGGTGAAAGAATGTCACTTCCTCCGGGAAGCTCCTGGGACTTTTCTGGGTGCTGACTGCCTGAATACATGGTGGTCGTCCCATCTGACCACCTCCTCCCCATCTCCAGCCCGTTCCCATCTGGGTGCCCCACACACACACTCTCACACACCGACGCCCCTGCCCTACAAACACAGGTGTCCCACTGACTGACCACAAGTCCCCACCACCCTGACCTCTGACCCCTGCCCGAGGCCCACTACAGAAGTCAGGGCTTCTGTCCTATTTTCTAATTTCCTTCTGCTTTGATTTTGCAGGGTTTTTTTTGGCAGCCTGTGGACTTCCAGGCTTGGCTGAAGGGCAGCTCTTTACAAGGAAAAAAATAGTTGAAGAGAAAGCTGGGAAATAAATACAGAGCCTGCCTCCTTCTCTGCCCAATGTTCTGACCAGGCTCCAGGAAAGGTCCTGTGACCGTGGGGCCCCTCAGAGGCCACTTCATTGTTTGAGGTTCCCAGTGTGTTCAAACAATGAGACTTTGCTGATTTCGGCTTACAAAAAGTATGGTATATATTACAATTTAACATTTAACAATTTAAAGCTTTAACACAAAAATTATAATGTAATATAATTGCTCTATTAACAAGATAATTACAGGTTTATTTTTAATTAATTCATAATATGCTGCAGATAGTGTGGTCTGGTAATAGGACCAAGTTTAAAGTTATGGGATGAACAGTTTCTTTTGAACCTGTCAGGGTAGCTCTGAGACAGGAGAAATAAACTCATTTGAAAAAAAATGTCAAGAGTTGAATGTGAGAATGGGGGACCCAGCTGGAAAGTTTCTCCTGCCCCTTTCATGCCCCCCACTCCCTTCCCCCATAACAAGCTCTGCTCCCGAACGTGTCACTCCCCCGAGATACCCTAAAACCTAGACCAGGGAGGAAATTTCTAGATTAACAGTCCAGACTCCTCCATTGACCAGATGGGAGGACCAAGGCCCCAGGCAGCAGAAAGAGCACTGGATTTGGAGCCAGGAGAGTCTGTTTTCAAACACACTTCTTTCACTTATATGGCCTTGGAAAAGTCAGTTCACCCCTCTGAGCCTCAGTCTCCTCGTTTGTGAAATGGGCACAAATAAAGGACGCCTTCTGGTGCTGCAGTGAGGTACCCAGGAATGGACACTGGTGACATGATTCCTGCCCGGGGGAGATGAGGGCGACGTCGACAGGGGTAGCAGCAGAACTGAGATTAAAACCCAGGCCAGGGAACCGTGCATTCCCTACGCTCACCTGGCCCTCCAAAGCTGAGCAGAAAGTGGGTTGGAGGATAGAGCCTTCCCTAATTCCGGGGTCAGCAGGGAGAAACTGTGTCACCTGACACAAGTCATGCCCCACTATGAGTCAGGCTTTCACCCTCCAGCCATGAAAGTGGGGAGAGCTTGAGGTCAGGGAGGAACTGACCATCCGAGAGGTGTAACCCTGGGGGGCAATCACCCCATGCCTGTCAGATCCAAGCAAAGCCGTCTGTACCCAGAGGCCTCTGGCTATGCCGGAGAGAAATAGTCAGTCAAATTGGCTCCAGCCCTGGGGATTAAGGGACATTGGGAGGGGTTGAATCCTAGACAGAAGGTCCCCCTGGCAAGCCTGACTCTGGATTCCAGGGCCCCAGAGACCTGCTCCCAAGCAATCCCCCCACTTCTTTTCCACCTCAAAACCAGAGATGGAGCCCCAGGATTCCAAGAGTGTTGAGGAGGACAGCAACAGCCAACCCTGGCTCCCAAACCCTTCCTGGGGAGCAGGGGCAGCTGGGAGTGAGACTCCAGGCTGGGACGGAACCCTAGGAGAAGGCAGGTAGGGAGCCAAGAGGCATGTGGAAGCCGCTCAGCAAGGAAAAGGGCTCCTTCCCCGGCCCCCACATGCATGGAGCATGGAAGCCCACTGGGCAGGAGCCAAAAGCTTCACTCGCAGCTCTGGATTCAGTCTTTGAACTGGTGCCCTCTCTCCAGGTGGGTGCCGCTCCCCTTCCCTCACCCACCCATGCTGCTGAGGTGAACCTTCTAGAACACAGTCTGACCAGGTGCTGCTCATTTCAGCTCTCGTGACTCTCGCCACCTGCAGATCAATGAGTGAACCATGCGGCCAATATGCGGTCAGAGTTTCTGGCCCTTCCTCCTACCCATCCTGACCCCTGAGAGCCCAATGCTCTGCCAGCCGTTGCCCTCTCCTCGCTAGACTCCAGGGCCTCAGCTCTCCAACGAGCCTCCTCTGCTCGCTCAGGTCACTTGGGGCCCTGCACCTGAACAACCTCCCTTCCAAGCCCTGGAGCCCTTCCTCGCGGGCAGAGATCTGCTTCCTCTCCCATGACTCAGCGCTGGACACGCCGGCCACTGGCTGGGAAGACCAGCTTTCACTGCTGAGCGCTTTGGAGGTCAGCCCTTTCTGGTGGGGAGCCTGAAGCCCTCAAGCAAGGAGGAGACAGACCCCACCCCAGGATCCCATCCCAGGTCCATAGGTAGCCTGTGAGAGAAAGAAAAGGTCACCTCCCTTCCAAAGGGCTGCAGGGTTATCAGTATTCTTGAAGAAAACCCAGTTTCAGGTAGAGGGAGAAGAGAAAAAGAAATGTGGCTTCTAGCTGCCACTGCTCTCCAAGGACCCCTCCTGCAAGCCGCCCTAAATCGGCCTAACAGGCTGCCCCCAGGGAGGCCTCTGCCCATCCCCCAGAAGCCCAAATCCCCTATTACAGGACAGAAGAGCTACCTGGGCCTGCAGGACCAATGCCATGATAGGTTTCATCCCCCTCCCTTCCCCACCCCACACATCATCCCCCTGCTGAGGCAGTCTGTCCCCAGTTAGATCCAGGTCTCTGGCATCCCCCACCTTGGTCCCAGGGCTTATCCCAACATTGTCCTGCACAACCCCTAGTCAGACCCTATCTCCCACCCCTTCCCAGACTCCCAGCCCTCTGGATCCACTGGTCATTAGCAAATACACCCAATCCCCGGCTTTCTCTGAAGTTTCCCTTCTCCTTCTTGCTCGAGGACTGGCTCCCCTCCGAGAACACAGGTTCTCCTACAGTCCTTTCAAGTGGCATCTATTTTCTTTCACACTCGTTGCTCCTAAGTTTCACTTCCCAGAAATTTCCCTGGCTTCTTGCTTTACCGTCTTTGAAGGACACGGCATCAGATACCTACCGCCTGCCTCCCCGCTAGCTGCAATCATTCACAGCCCTCACTCACTGATGAGCTGAGCACTCGCCTCACCACCTTCTCCATCAAACACCTGTCATTAGCCAGCATCCATGAAGAGGGTCGAGGCAGTGCACTGGCCTCTCAGTTCTTTTGATCTCCTTCCACCTTCCCATCATATGCTCATTCTCTAAACCTTACATTATCATATCTGCACCTCCCTTGAAATCTTGATTATAAACATCTCTGAAAATACTCTGCCCGTCACCCCTCTCCTTCCATCTCACCCACTCTGATGCCCCCATCCTAGCAGCACTAACCTCATAGAGACCGCTTCCATTTTCTCAAATCCATCACCCTGGATGCAGCCTCCCTTAACCAGCCTGGATGCCACGGGTCAGCATTCCAGCCATCCCGCCACAAGTGCCCCCAACACCCTCGTCCTTCTTTGCTTTTGTCACATTACCTGGCAAGACCCTGACTCTGGTTAAACCCAGCGATCCATCCACTTTGTGCCAGCACCGAACAGCTGAAAGCCACCACGGACAATCAGGCACTCATCATGACTGGACCTACTTCATACTGATGGGCTCTCAAAACTGCCCGGGAATCCTACTATAGTTCCCTGGAAAATTCACTTCCCTCATCTCTGAGAACACCATTTCCCACCTTCTCTCCTTGAATCTCTAATGCATCTCTCATTCTTTTACTCTCGCCTGATGATCTTGTTTCATATTTCATAGGAAAAAAATAGAATCAGGAATAAAGATCTGCCTTGAATTCCTCCTACCAATTCCTCCTTTCTTACCTGCATCTCAACCCATGTAGTCTGTCCTCCCTCCCATAATTACACAAGGAGAGTCTCCATTTACCTCCAACCTCCCACTGTGAGTTATCTTTACCCACTCTTGCCAACTCTAGGACTTTGCCCTTATTGTGGTCCCCTTTCTCTCCTGCACCATCGTCATTTCTCGCTCTGTTGGAACATTCCATCACCACACAAACATGCCTTAATACAGTGCATCTTAAAAATGCCTCCATGTTCCCCGCATCCCCTCCTGCTGTTGCCCTGTTTCCCTCACCTGTCTTCATAGAAAAACTCCTCCAAAGAGTTGTACATGTCCACTCTCCACCTCCTCGTCCCCGTTCCTTCATTACCACCAAGCAGATTTCGTCACCACCTGTCCACTGACCCAGCTGCAGTTAAGGTCACCAATCACCTACACCTAATAGAAATCGATGGTCACGTCTCTGTCCTCGCCTTGTTTCATCTCTCAGAAGTCTTCATCGAGGTGACCACTCCCTCCTTTTGAAATGATTGCTCCTCTTGCTTCCTTGACAACACCTCACTTACCTTTCTTCCTCCTTCAGGGCCACATCTCCTGAATCACCTTTCCAGGCTTCTCCTCCGCCTGGGCCCTAAATCGTGGGGTGCCCCAGCCCCCTTATACTGTGTATGAACCTTCTCTCTTCAGGGGGTCTGGTCTCCTCACACTGCACACGCCATCTATGTGCTGACGGCCTTCCCCTTGTATCTCCAGCTGTGACCCTTCCTTTGATCTGCAGACTCACTTCCCCAACTGCCTATTCAACATCTCCCCTTGAATATCTGAGGCATCTCAAACTCAGCCGGTCCAAGAAGAATCTTTGATCCCTCCACAAATCCACTCCTTTTCCCTATAAAGGCTTCCATATCTCAGCAAGTAGCACCACCATCCACCAGGCTCAGATACCCAGAGTTATCCCTGATTCTTCTTTCCATCACACCCGACAGAGTCCTATTGGCTCCGCCTCCTAAATAAACATATCCAGGAACTGACCATTTATCACCACCTCCACTGCTCCAGCCCCACACTCACCTCTCACCTGCACTATTACATCTGTCCCCCGCTGGCCTTCTCACTGCCACCCCTGCTCTTTCACACAGCGGCCAGAGCAAACTTTCTAGAGTGTAATTCAGGTCACACTCTGCCCGCATTTAAATGCCCCAATGGCTTTCTGTTGCAACCAGAATAAATAAACCAGTACCTGACCATGATGTTGCAGATCAGGTTCCCTGGACAGCCTCTGAGGTGGACAGCAGTGTGCAGGAGATTGGTTGGGGTGTGCTCTCAGGATCGGGACCTGTTGGGGAAGGAAGGGAAAAGGTGAGCTGCCATACAGTTGTAACAGAGGCCTCAGCCGATCCCACGGGAGCCCTGGGGTAGGATGGTCCTCCCGAGGCGTCCCAGGAAGGGAGGTCAAGCCTTACACCCAGCATTGACCTGTCATGGCTGTGGGCTGTCTTCCCCCGGGCACAGGGCATTACCCTGAGGGGACCAGACAGCTCTCTTCAGCTGACCACAATTCCTAGCAAAGGACTCAGCTGAGAGAGCTCAGCTGCCCACCCTCCCAGCCACAGAGGAGAAGGGGTGCGGTCTCCAGGGCACCCACGGCCTCCGAGACCCTGCATGCTCTGCCCCCTGGACCCCAACGCATTCCCCACCACGCTCCCCTGTGTTTACTCTGCTCCAGTCACGCTGACCATCATTTGGCCCCTAAAACATGCCAAGCTCGAGAACTTTGCTCGTGCGGCTTCCTCTGTGTCTCAGTTTCCCCATCTGTAAAATGGAGAAAATAATCACACCTACCTTATAGGTTGAGAGGAGTAAATGTGTCAATACGTGTAAAGAGCAGTGCTTGGCATGTGGGAGTGTCATGTAATCAGAAGTGATGCTGATGACGACAATGGCGATGACAGTGACGATGACGATAACAGAGGAGACTCTCTTCCCCATTCCCCGCTAAACATCCTAAAATGCACAGGGCAGCTTCCCCTCAACAAAGAATTATCTAGCCCACAATGTCAGTAGAGCCGAGGCTGAGAAATCCCGGTTTCCATGCTGATTTTCTGCACAGTGAGAAGGTTTGTCTTATTCTCTCTTATAGCCCCAATATTGACACCCTGTAGATGTTCAGTAAATAGATGTCAACTGGCAGGGCTTATATGCCCTCGATATGTAGTAGGTGGTCCAAAACGTTTGCTAGGTGAATATGTGATAAGCTCAGTTGACTTCAGAGCTTAGGATCTTGGGGAGTCATTTAACCTCTTCAAGCTTCAATTTGCAATTTGTTCATTTGTGAAACAACTTAAATATTCATCCATGCAACCGACATGTACTGAGAGCTCACTGAGTTTCTGCCTGTCCACCCTTCAGAACTGTTTAGGGGAGCTCTGTGAATTCATCCTTTGAGACCTGCTGACGTGTCACCTCCCCTGTGAAGTCTTCCCTGATCCTTGACCTCCCCAGGGGCCCACTCCCCATTGAAAGACTCTCCTCCTTCTGTTTTCCAAAGCCCCATATTTGCAGTGCTATCGGCTTGAAATGCTCCTTTAGTTCTAGGCCCTATATCCCCTGCTTTTATAACAAATAGCTTGCAATGGCTCCTTTACAATCCTGAAATGAAATTCATAGACCGTATAACCTTCTTAGACACATCGTTTGAAAATAAATCAACATAATGTCTTAACTATAATACAAAAGTAAAGTAAAGATCATTTCTAATAAAAAATGTATTTCAATATGTAAATGCTCAGGTTCAAGTACACGGGAAGACGCAACGAAAAAGTCAGAACCTTGCACCCACACGCTGGATCAACGCGAGGGCCGCAGCCTCAAATGCAGCCTGACATTCAGGGGTTATGGGTGGGACTCAAATACCACAAAGAGCATTGTCATCGGAAATGTGATTTTCCAAAAATGATGAATAACTCTGGGTAATGTTTCCAACAGAACAAAATACAGTCTTCCTTCAATTTACGCGGTAGTTGTATTCCTGGAAATTCAGGACACAAATGCTTTATGTTTATATACAAAACAGAGTTAGGTTCCAGGCTCAAATAATTATAAACAGACTTTCACCTATTTAAATGTCAACCAGGATATTTGAAAGTCAGGCAGGATGCGGGGTAATTCTTTGTTATGCAAGACTCTCCCGTGTGGTTTGTAAGACTTTAGGAATCACCGGCCCTTCCCACTCCATGCCAGCAGCATCCTCTATAGTAATTGTGACCATCAAAACACCTTCACTTATTCCCAAAGCTCTCCCTAAGGGACAGCACTGTCCCCATGGAGAATTTGTTCTCATTTGTTTGTCTCTTTCTCCAGACTATGAGCCACCAGAGGGCAGATGAACTTGTCCTGTCCGTCAGTGTGTTCCCAGAGCCTAGAAGGAGCTGGGTACATGATGGGTGCTCAGTAAATACTGATTGCTCAAGTAGCTGGGGTCATGCCCACATCCCCTCAGCCAACCCCAGAGGTCACCTCCAGATGGACATGCCAGCTGCTTCCTAAGCCACAGCCTGTGGGAGGTCTCTGACCCCAGGGGGTGCCAGCCCTTGTGCAGGGCAGGCTCAAAATGCCAGGGAGTTAATAGCCTGGAGGCCACCCACCACAGATGGGGATAAACCCCCCACCTTCCTCCCTGCTCTGTGGGACCGATCTGAGGGACACTGGGCACAGTGTCTCAGAGGGTCCCTTTGTGAGGCTGAGCCCCAGCCACCCTGCATGAACACACCTGCCTGGCTTCCCCTCCCCCATCTCACCTCCCCACTCCTCAGAGCTTCCTGCGATCGCCTCCCAAATAGAGCACTTGCGCCAGACTCTGTTTCAGGTACTATTGCTACATTACAAACTACCCCAAAATGGCTGGAAACAGCAACGATTTCTCATTTCTCTCTCATTTCTCCCAACGATTTCTCATTTCTCATTTCTCCTCTGCGGTATGGCCAAGTCTCTCAGCTACATCCAGCTGGAAGGTCAAAGCTGGCCTCACCCACGTATCAGACAGGCTGGTGGTGCTGGCCCGTGACCAGGGAGACTCTGTTCTCCCACTCAGGGCTTCCCATCCTGCAGTAGCTAGACTGGCTTCCATGCATGACACCTCAGGACAATACCCCATAATGGCAAAGGAGAAAGCTGCTCCTCTTAAGGCCTAGGCCTCAGATCACAAACACCCTTTGCACTGCATCCTGTAGGTCAGGGCAATCCCAGGCCACCCAGGTTTGGAGAAACAGACTCCTCTATGAATGGGAGTTGCAGTGAACAGTGTGCGTGTAAGGACGGCAGGGGTTTGTGACCATTAAGCAATCTTCCACTTGGGGTCTGCTTTTGTGGGGGGGGGGGTCCCACATTGACAGTGGAAGATGGAAGCCACGTGAGAAGTGTCTTGGAAACCAAGCCAAAGCACTCCCCGGGCCTCTGGTGAGGACTTGGGCGTGTAGCTCGTGGAGACAGGCTGGGAGGCAGCCGAGACCTTCTCAGCATCTCTCGTTCCACTGCCAGACTTGTATTTTTCCACAAGACTGCATAGTTCACCAAAGATACAATTACTGAAGGCAGAACATAAGCAGTGTGTGCCATGCACCCGTGGGGGTCTGTAATCAGACATGTCTCCAGGGGTAATTAGAACCTCCCCCGGAAACACAAAGTCTTGAAATAGTGCCCCAGCCATGTGCCCTGCGCCTGCTGAGCCGGGGGGGTGGCCGGGGACTCCTCAGGGGGAAAAGGAGCTGAAGGTGGGGAGGTGGAGGCAGCCAGAAATCCTCCAAGAACTCTCTCCAGGAGGCCTCGGCCAGAGGAAACGACACCCTGCTGCAGTGACAGGAGGGAGTTCAATGTCAGGGAAAACTCTTACCACCAGGGCCATTTTTCGACCCCAGCACAGGGTTGCCTCCTTTGCCTGTAGATGGGAGAGGAGAGACGGGGGAAGCCTGGCTGGACAGAGGCAGGATAGGGGTACGATGGGCCTTCCAAGGGAGTCTGGGGATGGGGAGAAGGAGACTTCCTGGATAAGGGAGAGGAAGGGACCATGGAGCCTTGCAGACCTGCTCTGTGGCAGGCACTGTGCTAGACACTTCACACCCATTCTCACTCAATTTGTCCCCATTTTATAGATCCGAAAGCTGAGTCTCAGAGACATGAAATGCTATGCCCAAGAGCACCACGTTGCTACGTGGCAGAACAGGGACCAAGGGCTTTTGACTCCAAAGCCAACAGGAGCATCTAGAGGAGAGCAACAGGCAAGGTGCGGTGTCTAGACAGCAACATCTAGAGGAGAGCAACAGGCAAGGTGAGGTGTCTAGACAGCAAAGAGAGGATGCTGTCCAGAAGGAAGGAAACACTTCTGCCTTAAAATTCTTGAAGGCCACTCACAGAAAAGAGATTGCCTTAGTCTGCATGTCTCCAAAGGCCAGAAACAGGCCAGGGAGGAGGTGTTATCGAAAGATAGATTCCAGTTTGATACAAGAAAGAACTTTTGTGTGTGTGTGTGTGGTACGCGGGCCTCTCACTGCCGCAGCCTCTCCCGTCGCGGAGCACACGCTCCAGACACGCAGGCCCAGCGGCCACGGCCCACGGGCCCAGCCGCTCCGTGGCACGCGGGATCCTCCTGGACCGGGGCACGAACCCACGTCCCCTGCATCGGCAGGCGGACCCCCAACCACTGCGCCACCAGGGAAGCCTGAAAGAACTTTTAATAGACAGAAATGTCCCACTCTGGAACGAATGGGCTGTGTGGATAGGAAGTGAGCTCCCCATCCCTGGAAGCATGTAAGCACAGCCTGGATGCTCACCATCAGAACTTCTGCAGAAAGGTCAGAGCTGGTTCCTGTGAGTCTCCTGAAGCTTGAGGATCTCTGGGAGTGGCTGGGGTGCACTAGCTGGGGTGCCCCTGGTGTACAGGAACAGAGTCAGGGCAGGGGAGACTTGGTATCTAATGGACAGGCTCTGGGCCCCACTTTCTCTCTTCCCTGAGCCTCCAGACACCCTCATTTCATTGCTGTTCTCGCGGCAGAGCCACTGCCTAGGGGAGGAGAGGGATCAGGTGATGCCCAGCCCCGCCTGCATGCTGAATGGCAACCAGCTAACCCGCTGACCCTTAATCAAAGTCTTGGAGCACAGCGGCAGCTGGATGGATGCAGGCGTTTCTCCAGCTCCAGTTACTCTACAGGAGGCTCATGTAGTGGCAAGAGGCAGAAGGAGCGGAAGGCAGAGACAGCAGAGATGGAACGGTCCTAGGGGAGCCCAAAGCCATGGCCTCAGCCCGGGGCTGGGGGCAGAGAGGAGGAGGGTCTCCTTCTCCATCCCCGACCACTGGCGCCTTCCACTCCAGCCCGAGCTCACAGAGCTCAGCTACCAGAGAGGTCCCACAGCCGGGTTGGGAGAGGCCTGGTGCTGGGCAAGGGAGAGGGGAGACTGAGGACCATGAGGCAGCCCAGGCCCTGGTGGTACCAGGGAGATGAGCCATCGAGACCATGAAAGCCTCTACCGCCGAAGCACACCCCCCCATACTGGGGGCTGGAGGTGGTACACAGGGGCCAGCTTGAGGTTGTGGGAGGCATCTGTCCATCCTGGGGAGCCCTCCTCCACCCCATTCCACCCAGCAAAGTCACCCTATGTTCTACCTGGGAGCGGTCAGCCCTAAAAGTGGAGAAAGGGTGGCGTGGATAGAACACACTCACATCCAACCACCAAGATCCTTCCCATCTAGAATTTCCAGAACAAGGTGGTTTAGGAGCCCTGCAGCCCTCCTTCCTCTGCCCCCTCATCTTCCTCCCGATTCAGAAGAACTTGACAGGTGGGCAGGGGTTCTGGGCCCCAAAGCTACCTGTTGGGGGGTGTGGGAGGCTCCCATCCAAGAAGTGCAATCTGATGGAGGAGACACAGACCCTACCCTGGAGGATCTCCCAGGCTGATGGGAGAGGCAGAGTCCTGAGGTCAAGAACCCAGTCTGAGGGAGAAAGACAAACACACAGATATGGACTCACAAAGGCTCACACAATGTATTGATAGAAAACAAACTTAAGGTTACCAGGGGATAAGCGGGGGAGGGAGGGATAAATTGGAAGATAGGGATTGACATATACACACTACTCTATATAAAATAGATAACTAATAAGGACCTACTGTATAGCACAGGGAACTCTACTCAATACTCTGTAATGGCCTATATGGGAAAAGAATCTAAAAAAGAGTGGACAGATGTATATCTGATTCACTTTGCTGTAAACCTGAAACTAACACAACATTGTAAATCAACTATACTCCAATAAAAATTTTTCTAAAAGGCTCACACAGTGAGAGGGTCCCCTGCCCTCTGTCACACTTGCACACGTCAGTGCTGGGAGAGCAGTGTATATGCAGAAGGAGGGACAGAGGTCAATCCTGGGGGTGCCCCTGAGGAGGAGGTAAGCTCGGAAGTGGCTTTACTTCCTCCAGACGCTGCCTCAGAAGGCGTTTCCCAGGGCACAGGAGCCCCAGTCTGTACAGCTGTGGAAGCCAAGAAAGAGCAGCTTATTAATTTAATCCTTAAGCAAATTTACAAAATTGCCAGTGGATTTGCAGGAAGCCGAAGGAAGTGGCTTCCGGGGGAGCGGGCAGGGAGGGAGGAGCCTTGCAGCACCTCCAGGCAGGGCCCCTGCTTCTCTGCATCCCTGCTCTCAATCTCTTCTCTAGAAGCAGAACCTGAAAATGGGTCAGGGAGGACTTCAGCCATGTTGGCCGCTAAGAGGAATAATTCTAAGATACTGAGTAAGTGCTTTCAGCACTCTGGACACTGAACATACATTAACTCATTTCACCCTTTCTTTCTTACACCTTCTTCTGCTTTACTGAGGTATAATTGACAAATAAAACTGAAATAAGGCAGGTGTTATTACTAGCCACATTTTACAAATGGGAAAACTGAGGCACAGAGCCCTTCAGTCACTTATGGCCCGAGGTCACGCAGCTCGTGAGTGGTAGAGACAGGCTGGGATCCGAGACAGGCTGTCTGGCACCAAAAGTCGGCATCCTTAACCTCGCTGCAAGTCTAAGTCCTCCTGGGTCTCCTGCCTCTCTCTTTCTTTCCCTTTTGGCTTCTGTGAAATGGGGGAGAGACCGTCCCCAAGGGCAGCGCCAATGGTCAGCCTGGCCATCCCCCAGCCTCGAAGCACCTCTGCCACTCAGTGCCAGGGTAAACATCTCTCTCACACCTTCCTCTGTCTCCCTCCACCCACTCCTTCCATCTTCCATCTCCCCCCTCCATCCTCCATCCCAAGTGATGGAACAGATGACAATCAATGCTTCCATTCAACCTGTGTTCTGAGCCTTCCCCTCAGTCCCTGAGGAAGGCACAGCCTCTCTGTGGGGCCTCAGGCCTTCAAGCCCTACAGAGACTTCCCTGTTTGCATAATAAGCCCTGCGCCCATTAGCCTTCTGGTTTGAAGAGGCCTCTGTGAGCCAGCTGACCCAGCGCCGGCTGAGTCTCAGTCCCCACGGAAGCCGAGGCCAGTTAACCTGTTTGGAGAGCTCACTGATTAAGCACTAATAAGAAATGACCAGCCTGCAACCCCACCCAGGCCACTGGGCCTGGTCCCTGGTCCAGCTCTAGCACCTCTGTCCAACAGATCCCTTATTAGCATCTTAATGTAACAAGCATATGCAATGAGGCATCAGAGAAAATCCCCAGCATTTAAATTCATTAACAGTCTCTGGAAGTCTTCAGTGTGGAGGTGGAATTATCGCTAAACTGCTTTTAACTTACCAGCTGTGCACTAAACGGCAGAGGAGTCTGGCTCTAGTGTTTAGGGGGGCTGGATGGGTGTTGCCATCTGGGGGCCCAAACTCAAGCCCAGGGCTGCCGAGGCTTCTGGCTGGAGAGCTGTGTTTTCTAGATTCTGTTCCGCATCCTAATGATGAGTGAAAAATTCAATCAACCAGCTGGCTTGTCCACGTAGGAACAAACAGTCGCCTCAACTGATACTGATGTGGCTGCGCGTCTCAGGCTAAGTTTTGTGACCCTGCTTCTCTCTGCTCAGCATCTGATGGATGATGGAGGAAATGTCTCTCCTCTCCCAGGCATGGCCTCCCTCTGCCTGGCCGGACGCCGCCCAGGCATCAGTCACCCCCTCCAGGAAGCATTTCCTGATGCTCATCCCCGTCATCTCCATCACCCTGTGCATCCACTGTCCCAGCACACAGCCCACAGTGCAGCCATGACCTTGCTAAGATCATGTGCCCAAGAGCCCTGGAGGGCAGCATTCAGCCTCCCAGAGCCCAGCCAGCAGCTGGCACAAAAGATACGCTTCACAAAGATTCACTGAATCAATTAATTGATTGATTAAATGTTCCTCCTTGCCTGCAGTGTCGATCACAGTGCCTGACTCATTGCAGTTTTTCAATAAATATTTGCTGAATAAATGTTGAATGACAGATAAGCCGGAGCTGCAGGGAAAGGGTGGAGGTAAGGAGGTTAGGATTCAGAAATTCAATGCTTTATTCAACAAATATTAATTGAGTAATTAATTGAGTAATCAGAACGATGGTTAATATTTATATTGGACTTCCTATCTGCAAAGCACCAGTTAACCCATTTAATATTTATAACAACCCTATGCAGAGGATTCTAATACTATCCTCATTTTACAGCTGTGAAAACTGAGGCACAGAACATCTAAACATCTTGCCCAAGGCTATATATGGCTAGTGAGTAATGGAGCCTGGATTTGAACCTAGGGGTCTAGCTCAGGGCAGTGCTGTCCAGAGGAAGTATAACGTGAGCCGTGTGTGTAGTTTTACATTTTCTAAGAACCCCATTCTAAAGAGTAAAAATAAATAGGTGAAATTAATTTTAATAAGATATTTTACTCAACCCAATATATCCAAAATACTATTATTTCAAAATATAATCAATATAAAAAAGTATTAATGAAATATTTAACATTCTTGTTTTCATGTGAAGCTTTTGAAATCCAGTGTGAATTTTAAATTTTATGTGGGTTTTTTTTGGTTTGGTTTGGTTTGTTTTTTGTTTTTTTTTTGGCCGAGCAGCATGTGGGATCTTAGTTCCCCAACCAGGGCTCAAACCAGCTCCTCCTGCATTAGAAGTGCAGAGTCGTAACCACTGGAGTGCCAGGGAAGCCCCCAGTGTGAATTTTAGACTCACAGCACTTCTCAGTGTAGACGCTCAACATTGTAAGCATTCAGTGGCCACGTGCAGACGTGTGTTGGACGGGGCTCAGCCAAAGTCTGGATTCCTAAATCCCCTGTGCTCTACTGCCTCTGCCTATCCTGTGTCTAGCACAGACACTGAGGGCACAAAGATGAATCAGGCACAGTCTCTTCAAGGAACCCACAATTTGCTGGGAAAGACACACAGGACGTGACAGCACACCGTGGTGAGTGTCAGTAACAGGAGACATGATAAGATCATGGTAAGAGTATGGTGTTGTAGACTCATACAGAAGGAGCACCTATGCAAGTCTTGAGGGTGGGAGCTTCAGGAAGTCAGGGAAATCTTCCAGAAATCAGAGACCTGAAGTTTGAATTGAGGTTAGCCAAGTAAAGAGGCAGGGAGCAGCACGTGCAAAGGTCCAGAGGTGGGAAAGTGGACTGCAAATTCCTGAGACTGCAGGCAGTTCATTAGAACAGTGGAGTCAGGAGTCTGAAGTGGGTGAAGACGTTGAAAGCTGAGGCTGGAGAGGTAGGCAGGGGCCAGAACACACCGGGCTGTACATAAGCCACAGTGCGAGGGTTTGGACTTGACCCTGAGAAACATAGGGAGACACTGAAGGATTCTAAATGAGGAAGGGATGGAATCAGATGTACCTTTCAGAATGAGGCTGGAGGAGTTAATACCACAGACAGGAGGCTGTGGCCAAGGTCTGGGTGATGGAGCAGAGGCCACGGCACAGGTGGAAAAAAGATGAGGAAGTGAAGTCAACAGGACTTGGTAACTGTGGGTGGTGGAAACTGAGTGGACAATTTGACCCCTGGGTTTCTGACGGGGCAACTGGATGGATGATGGGGTCATTCATTGAGAAGGAGGAACACAGTGGGTTTGGAGAAGAGGATGTGGAGTTTGGATTCTGTCATATTGAATTTCTGGTAATGGATGGACAGGCCTTAGAATAGCTTAGGAGAGAAGGCAGGTCTGGAGGTACAGATTGGGAACTTCAGTGGACAGGTGGTCATTGTGGATGGGTGGCAGAATCTCTGGACCCTGCCCTTTGTGGAAGACAAGGCACACACAAGATGTGGCCACAAGTTCTCCTGTGGTTACATGCAGTTAGGTGAAAGGAAGAAAACCTCCTGAGGATTTAGGGCCAAAGAGACCACATTAATAAGGGAATAAATCATCTTCGTTATCTCATTTCATCTGTGTGAATAGCTTTAGGGAGTAGACAACGGAGGCCCAGAGAGGTTAAGTGATTTGTCCTAAGCCACACAGCCAGTTAGTGGTTAAGCTGAAGCCAGAACCCAGGTCTCCTGACTCTAACTCCAGTGTCCTTTCATCCATTAAGCCATCCATTCAGCAGCTGCTTATTGAGCACCTACTGCATGCAATGCACTGGGCACTGGGATGCGCGGCTGAGCTCTGACATGCTACGTCCAGGATTTAAAAATGAAAAAGGGCCTGGCAGAACAAAGGGGGGCAATGGGATAGACAAGACCTGTGGTGGGAACTAGTCATGCAAGGTGGTGAGGAAGGGGCTCGCAAGACCAGCGAATCCAGTCTGGGGAGAGGTTAGGCATGGTGAGATGAAGGGCTTGAGCTTTTGCACAGCCCTGGCCTCACAGACACAGACACCTCATCTTTGCACACCACGAATGACTCCATCTGGCCCTAATGCCAGCAGTAGGACCTAGGATGGCATAAAGAAGTCCTGTTAAAACAACCAGGCCCTCTTGTATTCAGTTCCTCACAGCACCTCTCCCCGTGGCTCACCCTGGGGGTGAGGCAGCAGGACCAAGGTCCTGTAGGTCCAGCTTGGAAGTCATAGTTCACAGTGTGGCCTTGCCTCCCTGACCTCCTCGGCGCAATGGAGACAGTGGGCTGGATCTGCCTTTCCCTGTCCCAGCTGAGGCTTGGAGTCACCTCACCACTTGTCAACCACTCAGATGCCTGAGCCCAGCTTGGGGAATCAATCCTTCCAGGAATGGGGATCAGATGGGGTTTGAAAACCTATGTGATCCCTAAAGACCTCTTCAGCCCAGACCTTCTCAGAGCTCATGGGATACACAAGGAGCAGAAGAGGAGGCTAGGAGGCTGTCAGACCCAAGCCTTAAAATTCATGGTCTTCCTCACCCTCCCACCTTGTCACCAGGGTACCCAGTTACAGATGAGAGCACTCAGGAGCACACCCTGTCACACCCAAGGGCAAAGCACATCACCCTAGTTTGCCCATTTTCAATGGACCAGGTGGCCTTCCAGGTTTGCCAGGTTTAGGAAATAAAAACACAGGATGCCCAGTTAAATTAAAATTTCAACCACAAATAATTTTTTTTTTTTTTTTTTTTGCGGTACGCAGGGCTCTCACTGTTGTGGCCTCTCCCGTTGCGGAGCACAGGCTCCGGCCACACAGGCTCAGCGGCCATGGCTCATTGGGCCCAGCCACTCCGCGGCATGTGGGATCTTCCCCGACCGGGGCACAAACCCGTGTCCCCCGCATCGGCAGGCGGACTCTCAACCACTGCACCACCAAGGAAGCCCCACAAATAATTTTTTAGTAGAAGCGTGTGCCCTTCAATATGGGCCCAAGAGTTAGATGAAAGGATCCCCCCAGCCTTTAGGCTTCAGAAAGCATCAAGGGCCTTCCTCTGGAATTCTCTCCTGCTGCCTCTGAGGGGTGAGAGGCTATTTCAGATTGAAATACACGGAGATCATCTGTGAAGAGGATCAGGGCAGCAGCTCCACGCAGCCCATAGCACCTGACTCAGGTGATCCGGCCGTTGTCTCAATCACCTCAAACCACTGCATCACCCCAGACCACCAGCCCCAGGCCCCACAGCCCACAGAAACAGAGCAGGGCTCCCCATGCTTTGGAGAGGAAGGGGCTGGGTAGAGAGATTCGCTGATTAGGACAAGGTCTCCAGGTTATAGTCTGGAAGGTCCTGTAACTGACAGACCCAGGCCCAAGAGCCCCGGACATAGGAGAAGGAGTCCCTCAGTGACTCTTGCCTGCGCTGGTCCAACCCCAAATGATGGGCCACAAGACAGGGCCCTGACCCGGTCCAGGCCCAGGCCTGAGAAGGAGCTCAAGTTCATCATCCACAGGTAGTTGTGTAAATCCCTCATCCCATAGCCCATCCCTAAACATACACACATACACCCCCCCACCCCACCCCCACACGTACTAATATTCCCAGCACTTCCCAGCCCCACCCCGGTGCCCTGCTCTCCTAACTCCCGAAACAGACTCCTCACTATTCGGAGATTGAAAACTGATAAGCAGTGAGGCTGCCAGCCCCACCCTCATCCCCCAAAGCCATCACCTGAGAGCCACCAGTTAATAAGCTGTGGGATAACAAGGGCCCTGCACTCCCAGAAGGCGGGCACTGCCATTCTGGGACATTAACTTCCTAAGTTAGGAGGCACCTTCCGCTGCAAACACCAACCCAGCCCTGAAGATGGATTGGCGGGTAGGAGCCGGCCTGGGGTGGGGGAAGAAGCAATATGCCTCTGGAAGCCCTTTATCAACTCTGTAGCTAATTCACTCCATACACTCCAGGGAGCCCGGCCTGGGAGCCCAAGAGAGGGGAGAAGGACATGGGAGGAAGACTTGAGACTGAACAAAGTACTGTAGCCTAGGAGCACCTGGATTGTGCAAATGGGGAAACGAAGGCCCCTGGAGGGGAAAGGAGGTACCCAAGGGCCCGATGTGGTAGAGGTGGGGTTCCTCCTGGTTACGCTCAGCTTAAGCCAGGAGCCCTGATGATCCTTTTTCTGGCTAAAGGGCTGATCCTGAGCGGAGGTGGGGAGTGGAGGGGTGTGATGGGAATGGGGACCTGGGCCAGGTGGCCTGGGGAAGGGCGGCTGGCAGGGGCAGGCAGGGTGGGAGGCCTCCCCTTAGCTGGAATGGCTGTCACTTCTCAGGCCGCGACCAGGAAGGCTGTGAGGCAGGCTCCCCCTGAAGCTGAGCAAATGCTTCCCTCTTGTTTGAAAGATTGCAGCTGTGAGTGGGAGCGGCTGACAGCCCTGGAAGCAGGCGCGCCACAGGGGCAGGCGTGTGTCTTCAAGGGGCCAAGCACAGACACGTTCCTGCCATCAGGAGCACAGGCAACCCGGCTCCCCATGGAGCACACACTCCAGAAGGTCCACACGTGACAGTCAGGTGTACACACACACACACACACACACACACACACACACACACATGTAGCAGTAGAGGTGCAGGGGTGGGGAGGTGGAGACCTGAAGCAACAACCTGGCCCTCCAGCAGCCCCAGAACTGCTACCTGGCCCCCGGCCCTGACCACGCAGGGATGGGCCCAACCAGGAATTCTTCCAGCTGGGCTCGTCTCAGGTTTATCATCATCCCTCTTTGTAACAAACATTTTGGAATGCCCTCTTGAAATGAAATGAAATTCAGAGAATATAACCTACTTCTGTAGGTAACTTTAAATGCCCTAATTGTAATATAAACTGGGGGGGGGACGTTACAATGAAATAATATGTATCGCAGTGTGTGAATGCTTGAGCGTGACCACCCATGAAGACACATAAAGGAGTCTAACTCTTGCACCTGAGCACATTCATGATTTTCATACACAAAACCACAAATGCTGGCAGGTCAGTGGGCTCTTTTCAGGACTGTGACACCATGAGCCATGTAGCCGTTCACAGAATGGTTTTCCAACTGGCAAACAATTCTTAGTAAAATGCTCATCAAAACAAAGTCCAATCTTCCTTCCATTTACTTGGTGGTTACATTCCTAGAAAATGTCTATTTTCACATACACACACACACACACACACACACACACAACATTTATAAATCTATAAAAACATGATCCCAAATAGTGGAAACATAAGTAACACACAGTTAAGTTCTAGCCTCAGCAAATATACTCAGATGTTTCACCTACATCTGGCAGGACACGAAGCATCTTCAGTCCTGTTCACTAGATGCCAGGGTGCCCTCACAGCAGGGCAGTGGGCCAAAATGCCCCCTAGGGGGCAGTACTGCCCTCACAGAGAACCACACATGAACCACCACAATGGCCTCTGAAGTTGTGTCCAGGGTGCATCTGCCCACCTCTGAGGGCTGAGGTGAAGGACACAGGGGACCAAAGATGGAAACTAGTTTGAAAACAGCAGGGCCTATGTGAAGTGCAGTCATTACCCCAGAGGCAAAGGCTGGCTGCTGGCCACGGCTTGAGGGGGTGCCAAGGAGACCCATCCCAGCTGGATGCCTGGCACACATTGTCTGTGAAGCAGGCTTTGGTGTTCTCCTTGCACTGGGGGTGGGAAGCGGAGTGACTGAAGCTCTATGAGGTTAATTGGTTGAGTCCAAGTTTATCTGAGTCCAAAGCCCTTACTCTTTCTAAGACCCCTCTCGCCCTCAGGAAAGGCTCCAGGGAAGAGCAGGTATTTGCAGTGATGATCATGCCATTCAAGCTAAAAGAAGGAGAGATTTCCAGCAGGCAGAGATGGAAGGAGGAAGACATCCTAGGTGGGGAAAGAGCGTGAGCAAAGACATGGAAAGTGCATCCAAGTCACATGAGTCCTGGGTTTGCTCAGAAGATGGACTATGTGTAGCTGTGATAGAAGATAACTCTGGAAAGATGGGTTAGGCCAGATAATAGATGGCCTTGAATGTTCAAGTAGGTAGTTTAGTCTTGACTCGATAGAGACTAGGGAGCCAGTGAAAGTTCTTGAGCGGAGGCGGGGAGTTGCCCAGATCTGCCTTTCTGCAATACCCTAAACTGGGCTCCACGGCCATTTCTCCAGTCCCCCAGACTAGGCTCAGCTCAGCCCTGCTCCTAAACCAGGCATCTTCCTGGGGCTGGTGCTGTCAAGGAATTCCTCCCAGCCTCCTCAAGCAGTTTTCAAGCCATAATTAATTGCACAGTAATGAGGATCTAATTGCCTTCCCCCTGCTAGCACCCCAGAGATGATGGGCTGTACCTGGAAGAAGGTGTGTTCAGAAGAAACGTGTTAACACCCTGAACAAAGAGGCTGCTAATTGCATTGTTTCCATCACTTGGGAAGACACTTTTTAGGAATGGGAGTCTATTGCCTCGGGCTCACTGTTGGAAAAACTCAGGTCTCTAGGCGAAGAGGCCCTAGTCCCTCTCCTCCCCACAAAAGAACTGCTGTAACAGGCAGATTGCAGGAGCAAGGGCGCATTTTCCCTGGGAGAGCCAAGAACCCAGGTGCCTTCCTGTCCCCGTGTTACAGATGGACGAAATGAAACCACAAAGGACACAAGGATTTAACGGCTTGGCAGCTTGGGCGCCTTCCACAGTGCTCCTGCCTGCCATAATCTAACAAGGAGGGTGGAAAGGACAGGGCGAGACTGGGGTAAATTCTTCCCCTAAATTCTCTCCGCTCATGAAGGAGGAAGTGTATGCAAAGAGGCTGGGAAGGCTTAGACTCCAGGGGAAAGTGAGGAAAACCTCTGCTGTTCTCTCCTGGGGCTGCCAACCACCAGGGGGTCTGCCCATCTCACTAGGTAGACTGGCAGGTGGGGAGTGGGTTCTGCATTGAGCCCTCCTGGGGACATTAGCCTTAAGACCACACCTCACAGCCCATCCCTGAAGGAGGGGCAGGTACAATGCCTCTGGTGGCCCCCTTGGTATCCATCCGTGGACTTAGCATAGTTCCTGGTGTGTGGTAGGAAACCTCCTCCTGTCTGGGCAACAGAACAGCATAGGAGGGGACTGCCCATGCTGCTGACAACTCACCAAGAGAGGGGTAAAGTCCTCTGCAGGCCCCAGACCCAGAAGTCCCCCTGCTCCCCGCCACTCACCTCCCCCAACTCCTTCCATGGTTTACTGTCCAGAGTGAGGCCACCTCCCTTGTCAAACCTGCTGGCCTGAAAGCTTCTTGGCCTGGGGACCTGGCTTCTTCTCCTAGTGGGTGGGCTACCCCCAGGAGGCTCTTCCATCAGTTTCTCTCCCCAGGCAGACAATCCCATGGCAGGGGCAGAAAGGGAGAGAGGTGCTGGCAGGCAAGCATTCTGGGAAAATCCACAGACCTTGATGAATGGAGGGGAAAGCCCAAGCAGCTAGACCAAGCAGAGCCTGGCTTGTGGCCAAGGCAGGAGGGAGGGGCAAGTCACAGTGGCAGGGGCTTGGCTCTGAGGCTGGGCTCTGGGCTCTCCGGGAGGCTGGAGAGAGTTCCAGCGGATCCCAATTGTGAAAGCTAGACGTTTCAGGAAAGGCTCTAGGACCTCTGAGGAGGTATGGATGGAACACAGATCAAAGCCTGGAATTGAAGTTGGAGATGGAAGAGAATCCAGCACAGGCTGCCTTCATACTGGCTGCCCTGTCAGTCTCTGGCTCTACCAAGTGCCCCTGGAGCCCAGAGGATCTGCGAGGGGTCAGTGAGTACAGAGAGGAGGGAGGTTGGCAGGAGGGTGAACATAGTCAGCCCTGCCCGGGGCCCATGGTAAACAGATCCAGAGAAGGCCAGGGCTGGGCTACCCACCAAGGAAGATAAGGCACTTTTTAGGACCCTGCCCAATTTATCCTCACTAGAGAAGAGGAAGCAGCAATAACTTGCCTTGTGGACATCCAGCTTGAGAAGCATCACACCAGACTAGGGAGGGCACAGGGTCCTTGGAAAATATTACTCATATTGAGTGCTCCAGCAGGCCAGTCACTGTCATACTATGTTACATGTATCATCTCATTTAACTCTCTGGAACAATGTTATACAGTGGGTATTTTTATTCCCATTTTACAGATGAAGAAACTGAGGTTCCAAGATATCATGTCATCTGCTCAAATTCCACAAAGCCAACAAGTTTGGATGACTCTCAAACATTTCCTCTGTGCCCAGGGATGAAATTCAAAACAGGTAATGAGCAGCATGGCCTGGATGTCAACCCTGGATGCCAAGTGTAAACAGCTAGTACAGCTAAACAGCTGGTTGCACCAGGCAACCACTGCATGGGATCCTACCCCCACACATACTCACAACACAATCCATCTAAAATACAAACAGGAAGTCATCCCCTCATTGTCTTCACTGCTGAGGAAAGGACCTCAATCCCAATGAGTCTGAGACCCCGATGTCCGCCAATCAAACCAGCCCACAGTCAAGGGGCCTGGTGTGTCCACCAACACAGATCATCCTGCCCAACTCCATCATTTTACAGACAAGAACACCTAGGTCCAGAGAGAGGAACTGACTTGCCCAAGGTCACACAGCAAGTTGGGGGCGACCCTAGTCCCAAGAAACAGAAGTCCTTGTCCCCATTGCATGGTCCCATCCCTGCTCATGCTGGTGGCAGTGCTATAACTCGAGTCTGTTCTTGGGAAAAGCAATCTGCAGTACGTTCGTGTCCTCTGACCTGGTAATTCTCCTTGTGGGAATCAACCCTTGGGAAATAATCTAAAGGGGAAGAAAAAAAGGGAGTTTAACAAAGATGTTCATGGCAACACTGTTCGCAAGATTGGAAATTTGGCCACCACCCAAATGCCCAACAATAGCAGTAAGCAAACAGTGGTCATATTAAGGTGCTATGGTTATTAAAAATGACAGCTCTGTAGACTAAGTGTATACAAAAGAAACATTCATATTAAATACCATTAAGTGGAAAAAGCAGAAAACGTCTTCGCATGTTGGTTACAACCAGGCAAAACAAGTGTGTGCATTAACAGAGGCTGGAGGAGATGAGGAGAGATGAAAGTGGCTTATTGTTCAATTGGGGTGGGGTTTTTCCCTGAGTGTTGTTTGGTGTCATAATTTTTCGTAAAGATTTTTAAGTTACCCAACTGCAATGGAGGAGAATTAACTATGGTAGAACAATACTGCATTCAAATCCACCAAGCAGAGTTCTAAATCCCACTTAGCTCTGCTTCCATGCCACACCCAGCAACCCTGGAGACCTGATCAGCACCTGCCTCCCTTTTAGAAGGATGGTTAACAAACTGCTTTGGAGACATAAGATGTCAGGAAGTTCTTCACTGTCTACCCATCTCCTGGAGACTTTAGCAGAAGTGAGAATTGGCTCCATGGAGGCATCTTGGCCATGAGTCCTAATAGAAACAGATCCAAAGCTGAGAGAAGCAGAGAAAAACATCTGAGAAATGAAGACAGTGAGACAGAGAAACTGGGTAGGAGACAGTGAATATTAAGCCCCATAGGAGTGCATTTGGGGGAAATAAGAAGTGTAGCTGGTTCCAGGCCCAGGAGGAATTATGAAAATCCTTCCGTATAGAGGGAGCTGGTATAATCAGAGATATGCAGCCTGCAAAGCCAAGCAGAGGCACCACATTTGCAGCGGAATTGGGGGAGTGGGTGACGGTCACTTGGTTGTGTTGAGTGAGGAACACAAAAGAACAGGACGAAAATATAAGGAGGGCAGTGAGGGGGAGATAAATGCACCTTCTTCCTAGCCCCTCAACTTCTTCTCCCTCCTTAATCATTTCAAAATTCATGGCTGTGAGCCTGGGAGGATCCTAGCATCCAAGGGCTTTTGGTTACACTACCACCTCTACCACCATTGCCTCCGTGTCAAACTGATGAGGCCCCTCGGCCTTAAGCAGAGGAGGGAACAGTAGTTAGAGGACAACTCTGTGAGCCAGTCCCTAAGGAGTCACCTATGAGGTCAATACTCCCTTTTACAGATGGAGAAACTGAGACTTGAGAAGGCTATCTGACTTGCGCAAGGTCACACTGGTAAAGGATGGAGACGCTTCTTGATCCCAAAGGCTGTATTTTCCACCATACCACATTCCAGGGAAGGAAAGAGCCCCACCAGGGATAAGCAGGGTCCTTGGAAAACTAGACATATCCCACTTCTTCAGGCCTTCATCCCAGTTGAATCATAGCTAAATATGGCCAGAAGAACAATCCACAGTTTCAGCATCAGGAACAGCAGGAATTGGACACGTTGTAGGGGAATAAAAGCTTTCGGAGGGGGGCTCTTTACACGGCTGTCTGGACTTGCCTCTTCATGGTCACAGCCCGGCTCGGCATCATTCTTGGAAAGTGAGGAAGGCACTTAGCACCAAGTGTGTGGTTGTAGGGTCCTGCTAGGCTACTTCGGGGCTGACTGTTTAGGAAGAAGGGTATGGGTCTAAAACAGGCCCCATATCTTGGACAAGGCAATGAAGCCCACCGTGCTAAGTCAGGCATATGCCACGTGACCAGGTCACAGCACATTGGAAAACCAAATGTGGGCTCCTCAGACTGGGAACACCCTCCCCTAAAAGGGCTGAACTGGGCTAGTCAGGTACTCTCTGCAGAATGTGAGTTGGAAAATACACAAAGTTTGTCAGGCCATGAGGCTGCCAGAGAGCAGGGGTAACTTAAAGTTACAAGTAAGTAGAAACTGTGAGGCATTCAGATGTTGAGAAAAGGAGAAGGAAGCTTTTGAGAGCAGAAGCAGACAGACCCAGAGAGAAGCCTCCACATGGGGCACAGCTGAGCCACGTTCATATGCTTAGTAGGGGAGCTAAGCAACACTTGATGCTGCTAGGGAAACAAGAAAACCAGATTCTTGGTCCCTGAATTCTTTCCCAGATCCAATTACTGTGACGCCTGAATCCTGTATATCACACAGGATTCCTGTCAATACTGCTATTGTAGCTTTACAATAAGTTCCATTTGTTGAAGAAATTCAAGTGAATGTCTCTGTTCCTTGCAATCCAAATGTCTGAACACAGAGCACAGACCTGGGTTAGATGCCCTTTTTTTAAAATTGGGGTATAGTTGTTTTACACTGTTGTGTTAGTTTCTACTGTACAGCGAAGTGGAGTTCCCTGAGCTATTCAGCAGGTTCTCATTAGTTATCTACTTTATATATATTAGTGTATATATGTTAATCCCAATCTCCCAATTAATCCCACCCCCACTTCCCCCCTTGGTGTCCATACGTTTGTTCTCTACATCTATGTCTCTGCTTCTGCCTTACAAACTGGTTCATCTGTACCATTTTTCTAGATTCCACAAATACATGTTAATATACAATATCTGTTTTTCTCCTTCTGAGTTACTACACTCTGTATGACAGTCTCTAGGTCCACCCACGTCTCTACAAATGACCCAATTTCGTTCCTTTTTATGGCTGTGTAATATTCCATTGTATATATGTACCACAACTTCTTTATCCATTCGTCTGTCGATGGGCATTTAGGTTGCTTCCATGACCCGGCTATTGTAAATAGAGCTGCAGTGAACATTGCGGTGCATGTGTCTTTTTGAATTACGGTTTTCTCAGGGTATATGCCCAGTAGTGGGATTGCTGGGTCACATGGTAGTTCTATTTTTAGTTTCTTAAGGAACCTCCATACTGTTCTCCATAGTGGCTGTACCAATTTATGTTCCCACCAACAGTGCGAGAGGGTTCCCTTTTCTCCACACCCTCTCCAGCATTTACTGTTTGTAGATTTTCTGATGATGCCCATTCTAACCAGTGTGAGGTGATACCTCACTGTAGTTTTGATTTGCATTTCTCTAATAATTAGTGATGTTGAGCATCTTTTCATGTGCCTCTTGGCCATCTGTATGTCTTCTTTGGAGGAATGTCTATTTAGGTCTTCTGCCCATTTCTTGATTGGGTTGTTTTGATGGTATTAAGCCACATGAGCTGTTTGTAAATTTTAGAGACTAATCCCTTATCGGTCACATCATTTGCAAATATTTTCTCCCATTCTGTGGGTTGTCTTTTCATTTTGTTTATGGTTTCGTTTGCTGTGCAAAAGCTTTTGAGTTTAATTAGGTTCCATTTGTTACAAAATTCAACACCCATTTATGATAAAAACTCTCCAGAAAGTGGGCATAGAGGGAACATACCTCAACATAATAAAGGCCATATACGACAAACCTACAGCTAACATCATACTCCATGGTGAAAAGCTAAAAAGCATTTCCTCTAAGATCAGGATCAAGACAAGGATGTCCACTCTCGCCACTTTTATTCAACATAGTTTTGGAAGTCCTAGCTATGGCAATCAAAGAAGAAAAAGAAATAAAAGGAATCCAAATTGGAAAAGAAGTTAAACTACCACCATTTGCAGATGACATGATACTATACATAGAAAATCCTAAAGATGCTACCAGAAAACTACTAGAGCTCATCAATAGATGCTCTTTTACATTTTCCCACCCAGCACTTCCCCATCATAGCCCTTTTGTCTAGCTCTCCCTCTAGACTCTAAGCTCCATGAGATGGTGACTTGTGCACCATTTTATCCCCAGAATTTGACAGTATTGGGAAAAGAAAAAAAGAAAGAGAGAGAGAGAGAGACGGAGGGGAGGTTGGTAGGAAGGAGAAGTGACATGGGCAAGTTTGTGTTGCTAAACAGCCAGCCCAGCACATCGCACATGCACAGAGGGCTGAAGTTGACCTCTATCCTCTCCAAGCCAACTGCACCCAGAGCCAGAGCTAGCCATCCAAGCTGCATTTCCCATAGAGGCACCACTGGCATAGTGGGGGAAAGTGGTTCTTCATGAATTGGGATGTCCTGCATATTAAAAGATATTTATCACCCCAGCCCCTTCCTAGTAAACACCAGGAGTAGCTCCCAATCATTAGGAAAATCCAAAATACCCCATTTCTGGTTGCCCTTCTGGAACTGTCCCCAGTTCCTCTGACCATGTCTTTCCCCCTCAGAAAATCTTTCAATGGTGCCACAGAACACTTGTAATACTAATGGCTAACATCCGTAGACTACCTTCTCTATGACAGGCACTATTCTAAGTACTTTTTTTTTTTTTTAAAGACGTTGGGGGTAGGAGTTTATTTTTGCTGTGTTGGGTCTTTGTTTCTGTGCGAGGGCTTTCTCTAGTTGTGGCAAGCAGGGGCCACTCTTCATCGCAGTGCACGGGTCTCTCACTATCGCGGCCTCTCTTGTTGCGGAGTACAAGCTCCAGACACGCAGGCTCAGTAGTTGTGGCTCACAGGCCTAGTTGCTCCGCAGCATGTGGGATCCTCCCAGACCAGGGCTCGAACCCGTGTCCCCTGCATTAGCAGGCAGATTCTCAACCACTGCGCCACCAGGGAAACCCCTATTCTAAGTACTTTATATGTATTAATTCCTTTGCTACTCAGAGCAATTTTTAGTGTAAGGTGGGTACTGATTTTACAGATGAGGAAGATGAGGCTCAGAGAAGTTAAGAAATATGGCCAGAGCACAGTCCATAAGTGGCAGAGCCAGGACTCAAACCTATATGAGCCTGACATGAGCCTCTTAAGAGTGTACTCTTAACCACCACTCCAGGCTCCAAGCTTGCAACAAGCTCATGCTCCTGAGTGCATGCAAACACATACGCCCACCCCAGCTATGGTGGACCACTCACTGCTGTCACAACATGCTCGTGTTTTCTCTGCTGAAGCTCCTCCTGAAATGTGCTTCCCTCACTCACCACCAGTTAGGTCTTTCCCAGCCTCAGAGTTCCTACTCAGATAGTGTTTTCTCCATGAGGCTTGCAAGCTTCTCCCAGGCAGAATAAACTATTCCATTCCCTCATCCTCCAGCGGCCCTAGAGTCATGTCCCGGTTAATGCAGGCTGCCTTGGAGCCCAGCTGCTTCGTGGGTGTTTAGTGGATGGCTGGGCCAGCTCTGAGCACCTGGAGTCTGCTCACAGCATGTGCTGGTGGCCCAGACTTCTTCTCCCAGCCCTCACCAGTTGTCTCGCTGGATCACTCCACCGCTCCAGCTGGCCAGGCCCTATGCAATCTTCCAATATGCCATTTCTAGAGATAGCTTTGACCACCACCTCCCTCAGTCCCCAACCCTGGCACGCAGGATCCCGGGGCCACCACTGGGGGTGTGTCATTTAGCCTCAAGCCTTCCTACTACCCAAGCTGGTGATGGGCAGCTAGAACCCAGGGGTCATCATGCCCTCACTCTGCCCTCCCCATAGGCGGCCGGTCCCGTCCCCAGCATACGTTCCCTCAACACAAGGCTAATGCCCCTTCTCCCTCAAACTCCGATCTAGGTCCACTCCCAGCCATTAATAATAGCAGCACCATCAAGCGGTTCGTTACTTAGCAATTTGCAATCATTAATTAGTGGAAATTGAAGATGGGGGCCATGAAGAAGGATAGCATGATTAAGCTCATTTGGAAATCAAGTTAATTGAGTGATAGAGAGGGATGGCTGCCTGGTCCAGAGCAAGAGGCCCTCCTGTACCTGCTGAGCCAGCCTCAGCAGGTGGACCCTGGACCAGGGCGCAGCTTCCCCACGGGCAAAACAGGAAGGAGGTGCCTGGAGGTACCCTGGGCTGTGAAATAGGAGAGTCTAGAAAGTTACTGGGATAGACATGAAAGACTAACATGGACACCATGGCCACTCACTCTCTAAATTGATACTTGTTCCCAAGTTGCCAACTGCCCCCTTGAACCTCTATGTTTCCCCCTCCTGTCCTCTTAGTCCCAACCAACCTCTTTGAAGGATTTCAAATTCCTTAGGCATTATTCACCTCTGGGAATTGATTTTGCAGAAAGCATTTAAGGGAAAAGGGTTAAACACTCTTCCCTACCCCACCCCACTCTGGAGAAGGATGCTGAGCAGACATCTCTTCTCCCAAAGCTGAAAGAAAGATGCTGCTGCCTGTGCCCATATTTCTTCCTGAGGAGACACAATTATCTCCCCCACTTCCTTTTCCAGTGAGCAACAAGACGACACAGCCCCTGATATACGGGCGGCCAGCGAGCGCCCTGGGCTGGATAAGGATTCATCTGAGGGCTGCCGCCCCTAAGTCATCCCTCCACCCCCCTTGTATCTGAGGAGGAATCTCAATGAGGAAGGCAAAATCTGAGCTGGCTGGCGGATGCTGGGCAGACTCCTAGTCTCTCCCACCCCTCCCATTCCAGGACCCAGAGCTTGGAGTTCCCTTCCCAGAATGTAGGATAAGGACGCAGAGGGCTGCAGCCTCCACTGCACCCCAGCTCCTAGGTCACTTCCCATTCCAGCACAGGGATCACTTGTTGTCCCTCCTCCACGCCTATGCCCAGGCTGTGTTCACTGCCTGGAATGCCACTTAGTAACTTCATCATCTGGTCATTCAACATGCACTAAGTGTCTACTGTTGGCACTACTAATAAAACACTGACTAGGATGAGATTAACAAGCCCCTGCCTGGTGTAACAGAGGAAGACTGTCTCACCAAAAAGGAATTAAAATGTAGTGTGGTGGGTGTGATGGTAGAGAGAGACCTACAAAGGGCACCTGCAGCATAGGGTTGGGTCCCGGAAGATAAAGAGAAGTCTAGCAGGTGCATAAGTAGGCTGGAGGAAGGTTGTTTTAAGCAAAGGAAATAGTCTGTGCAGTGGCTCAGCCATAATGAACACGCACATGCGGGGAACTCGGAGCAGTGTGTGATTGCTGGATTGTGAGGGGCGGAGTGGTGGTGAGACACGGAAACTCAGTGTCTCACCATGCCGAGGGGTATGCAGCAGGGCCACTGCTGACTGTGACCAAACACTTGCCCTGGCAGCTGAGCAAAGGATGGCTACTGGGGGTGAGACAAGAGACGGAGTGATGGCAAGTGTTAAGGGGCCACTGGACTAGTCCATGTGAGACGGGCTGAGGCTGTAACCAAGGCGGGGCAGTGAGCATGGTGAGGACTGGCAGACTCAAGAAACATCTTGAGTCAATATAGGACAGTCAGTATATCCACTGAAATCTTACCCAGGCTTCAAAGCCCAGTTCAAATACCCGCTTTCCATGCAGCTTCCCTGATTTCTTTCACACCCACAATAATGGTCTCCTTGTTGTGTCCCCAGACCATTGAGCTCTCTATCAAATTGGTAATCACATTCTGCCCTGTGTTAGAGGGGTCTAACTTGCCCCATCTCCCCCGAATACTGCCTGAAAGTAGGGGCAATATCTTGTCTTCTCAGAACCTAGCCCTGTGCCTTGACAGTGGCTGCTGAGTCAAATTGAATTGAAATACAGGGAGGCTGTAATTCGGCCTGTGAGGGACAGAACTCAGCACTGACAATGCTCAGGCAGAGACTGGCCTTCCCTCGTTGGTGGCCTGGCAGACAGGGCTCTTAAACGGAGCGTGAGGTTGGAAGGCACACCCTCTGAGCCCACATATTTTAGAGAGGCCAGTCCCCCTTTCCCCAGAGAAGGAGAATCACTTACCCTGGGCTGCACAGCAATTCCGCACAGGATGGAGATGGGTACATGGCCTAAGATTCTCCCGAAAGTGGATTGAGGCTGTGTTCAGGGGCTTGGAGTCCCTTTTCTGGAGGAAGCAGGATGCCTGTCCACTACCCTTCCTCTGCCAGATCCCCAAGTGATGTGGCCTGAGCAGGCACCATCCAGTGTGACATGGAAGTTTCGCTGGCTTCTAGATTCTAACCCTTCCTCTCTGTGGCTAGCATGAGGGGAAAAGTCTGGAGAGAAAGAGAGACGTGGCAGAGGCCAAAGTCCAGTGAACAGGATGGATGCAAAAGAGCTCAGATGCAATGACCCCTTCTTGGATGCTTGTTGACAAGCATTTATTGAGTGCCTACTGAGTACTAGCCCCTGGGATTTGCCCCCATCTCCACTCCCTCACGCAGGCTACAGCACTTCTACACTGACACTAAAAACCAAAATGAGGGTGGGGAAGAAACAAAATGCACTGAGGCCCTCTGATTATCTTAGGTGCTTTGTAAATCAGCACCTCTCAAACTTTAGTGTGCATAACCAGTCACCTGGGATTTTGTTAAAATCACATCCTGGTTTTTTAGGTCTGAGTTTGGGCCTGAGATTCTGCATTTCTAACAAGCTCCCAGGTGATGCCAATGCTGCTGGTGTGCAGACCATGCTTTGAAGAGCAAGGTTGAATCCCCTCCCCCCAAAAAAAAGATCTACAGAAGAGTGTTGAGAGTCCATTTTATAGATGAGGAAGCTGAGGCTTAAAGAGGTAAAGAACCAAAGAATGGAGTCCTCATGCTCAGGGGCTCTGGTGGGAAGACAGAACATATACGCAGAGAAATCAGAGTCTGATGGAGGAGGAGGCCCAAGTCTGATGAGGGAGATAGAGCTTTATCCTGGGGGTGCCCCCCGCTAGAGTGACAGGTATAAAGCCTTACCCAGTGGGAGTCTCCCAGTCTTGTGGGGAGACAAGCCCTTGCCTTGGGAGCCCTAGTCTGTTTGTAAGGGCACAGCCCCTGTCCTTTGGGAGCTTCCAGTTGGCTCAGAGACACAGGGAGAGGAGGAAGAAAGGACCAGCTCCTGACCCATGCTTCCAACACAAAGGTCTGCTTCCCAGATTGGAGAGGAGATGCAGGCGAGAGAGGGTTCATGGGGAGTCCCTTCTATAGCCACCCTCAAAACCCAGCCTAGATGCACTGAACTCCTAGCCTGGAGGGTGGCCCCCAAGCCTGGGTGGGGGCCTGGCTATTTAACACCGTAAACACCACACTTTACTGCAGCCATTAGGCCCATAACTGCATCCCATCCATCCCTACCCTAGCCCTGCAAAACCAAACGCTGATGGTGCAATTAGGCAGCAGAGAGTGGGCTGTAAATTGTGGGTGCAGCCATGCCTCTGCCAGGCACAACTGAGAAGCCCCTGCCTGTACTCCTGCATCCCAGGCTCCAGTAATGAGTGGTGGTCGTCCTCAGTCTCAGGACCCCCTGCCCGCACAGAGACTCCCCTCAGAGGCTGGGGCCCTGAACACCAGAAAGCCTTTTGCCTGTTAGGGCCACAGGAAACTGTAAAGCTCTTTGAATAGCTCCACCCCATTGGTATTTTTGTGCCAGAAAGCTCTGGGGTGCCTCTTCTGTGCTTTTTTTCGTGCCAACCACTAACAGCTATCACACTGTGTCCTGGAGGGGATGGGCCTGTTCCTCCTGAGACCATGAGCTTGCCCAGGGCTGGGACCATGCCTCCTGAACACACCTTTGTATCACTGAGCCTAGCACATTGTGGACGCTCCAAGTTAGAGGATGTACATTCTAGTCCCTGGTAACATGCTTCTCCTGACATCTCGGGCAACTTGCATCCTTTCTCTAGACCTAGTTACGCATCTATCAGATGAGGGGAGAGGTTGCAAACTGGAGGCCCACTGACCCCACAGATGTGTTTTTTATGGCTCACAAGACTGGGGGGGGGTAAATTCAATTATTTGGCAATACTTATACAACAGAGAATTTCATCTAAAAATCTACATTTCCAGCGTCTCTTTAAAAATTAGGAGATGAGACAACACTGGCCCCACTTCCCTCCATGGCAACAACCATGTGGTGCTGCATTACCACTGTTCCTTTGGACAGGATGTGCACTCTCCAGTTTGCCCCAGACCTCACCTCTCCCTAGTCTATCCCTCAGTTTTCTTCTACCTGACTCACTTCACTCATTTCTGCTACCTTCCTGTGGGCCTTTAGAGTTCTCTCTCATAATCTAATCAGAGCTCCCCTATGTCCTGTGATCCTGGATTCTGCACATGAATAAGTAAATAGATGGAAGGAGATGATTGGTTAATGGGTTCCAAGCCCCTCTCTTTCTTTATGAGAAAAATCACCAAGTTCTTCATTTTTCTGCCTTCATACAGCAGGGAATATCCTTCTTGCCCCTAGTTCCCTCAGATGATGGTGAAGGAGGTTAAGTTTATAAAATCAGAATAATGATGTGTTGGGACACTGAAGGGTCACATTGCAGAAAGGTTAGGGGAAGAGTAATTTTGGAGGTTGTAGGGAGAGAGGCCCACTGCCCACCTACTCTGAAGCCACCACCATCCAAAAGCTTCCCTCTCACCATACCCCAGGTCTCGCTGGTTCCCTTGCACCCTTCCCCAATCAGCACCAAGGACAGTTCCACCCATCGCCCTTGATCCTCACTGCTGCCAACCAGGCCCAGCCATTCCCAGCACCACCTACCTCCCCAGCCTCCTCCTCCTCAGTAATGACCCCTCATTCCTTGTGTTCCCAGGCACATGGGCCTTGTGTCTATTCCTCAAACTAGACAAGCTTTTTCCCATCTCAGGGTGCTTCTTGTGCCATCCCCTGGAAGTTTTATCCTCATACTTTTTTTTTTTTTTTTTGCGGTACGCGGGCCTCTCACTGCTGTGGCCTCTTCCGCTGCAGAGCACAGGCTCCGGACGTGCAGGATCAGCGCCCATGGCTCACGGGCCCAGCCGCTCCGCGACATGTGGGATCTTCCCGGACCGGGGCACGAACCCGGGTCCCCTGCATCGGCAGGCAGACTCTCAACCACTGCGCCACCAGGGAAGCCCTATCCTCCTCCTTTTCGTAGGGTTAACTCATCCTCACTCTTCAGATCTCAGCTTCAACATCACTTTCTCAGGAAGGACTAACCCGAACTTATAGTGCAAATGAAATCTCCATAGAATGCCATCTCGTAACACCTCACCCCTTTCCTTCATAGCACCAACTGTGGTTGTCATGACGTAGACATTTGTGTGATTACTAACTAATGTCTCCTTCCCCACTAGAATAGGGGCCCTAGGAGACAGGGTTCAGATGAGTTTTGCTCACCACTGCATATCCACCCCTAGTATAAGGGCTGGTTACGCAGTTGTTGAATGAATAAATCACTGAGCCCCTTTTGTCTGCAGGAACTGCGCTAGAATATAGTCCCTTTCCTACAGTAGCTCATGACTTTGTTGGCTAGTTAAACTCCAGTTTAGCTGGAGTTAAAAGTAATCCAATCCTCCGCACCCCCAATAAAAAAAAAGTTGAATGAAGATTCTAAGGCGTAAAATCACCCCGTGATTGGGGCAGACCCGGGACTAGAACCCAGCTCCTCTGCTTCCCAGTCCAGCCTCCTCTTCCCTCTGTGGTCTGTCATTTCATCTGCCTGTTAACGGCCATGCACATACCCACCTCCATTATCTCATCAGCCCTGCTTGGGCATCTCTTTTGCTCCATTTAACCCCCTAGGGTTTCTGTTTGCTCTGACTTTACTCCATTGCTGCTTTCCCAAAGACTGCTGTCTGGGCCTCCTTGCAACTCTGAGTGTGGATGAGCAGGAAGATTTAATGTTGCTGCTTTGGTATTTGTCTCTGCAAAGCAAACCCTTCCCCTGCTGGGAAACTCATCATCACCAAGCATCAAGCTCAAGCTGAGCTCCACTTAGCTGTTTGCAAATGGTGGTGAGTAGGGGCATGTGGGTGTGTGAGTAAGAGGCTTGAAGCCCAGGGAGGGGGCCTAGGGGGCTTGTGAGGAGACACAAAAGTATGGGGGCTGTGGGGAGGCAGCTGAGGTGTGTATAGGCATGTGAGGAAGATTGGCTGACTGTGAGCAATGCCTGCCCTGCCTGCAATCACATCCCTAAATTTACCATCCTCTAATCACAAGCATAGACACTGGTCAGCACAGGCTCTGGCACAATTCCTGTCTTATATCCATCCAGGCAGCCCTCAGTCTTCTGTGAGTAGATTGATTATCCAACCGGCTGTGTGTCCCAGGGAATTCACCTAATCTCTAATCTCTATGGGCCTCGCTTTACTCATCTTGAAAATGGGAACCTTGTAAAGTTGCTGTTGGGATGCAATGTGATCACTCATAGACACACCTAGTGAGGGGTTCACACATCATCAGACCCATGACCAGCATGCTCTCCTCCCTGTAACAAGTATCCAGCATTGCTTGCTCCCTACTTTGACTCATGCAACAGTGTGGCTCACCCATCACAACTGGCCCATGACTACCAGGGAGGCCATCAAGGAGGTCAGAATGGGATGAGGTAGGTCGTGGCCATGCTAGCACTTCATGTCCTCATCCACCCCTGTACCTCCTCCAGCCTCACGTCTCCCATCCTTGTTCCTTCCAGATGCCAATATTCTCTGAATCGCAGGCAAAGTAATTTATTCTGTGGTCTGAGTGTCTTCTGCTCACCCCTCTGCTGCTGTCTCTGTCTTAGTCCTCTTCCCCTTCACCCCATAAACACAACGACAAAACACCCACAGATGAAACGAAAAGGGTAGAGAAAAGAGAAAGAACAGAAAGAAGGGGGACAAAAGAACGCCACCATCTCAGCCTACCTAATTGAATGACTCTCCTACCTGACTCTCCTTGTCAGCTCCCATGTTCCTTCATTGCCCCTGACAGGCCTTAAAATCCGCCCCCCATCTCATCAAATCCCTCCCCTTTCCTCCCCGCTTATTCTCTAAGCCACAGATTACTTTTGCATAAAATTCAGTTTCTAGCCCTTCTCATCGCTTACTCGCTTAATGTGGCTGGCTGTGGGGAGGGGAGCGAAGGAGGGGGATGAGGGGGACGGGGGGACACGGTGTCCTGTGCAGCACTTATCCAGCCTAGTTACTGAGGCCCCTCGCTGAGGTGTATCAGAGTCCGATCCGAGCAGATAATGGACTTCTGTCTCACACAGGGAGACGGCACTGGCATATTTGGAGATTGCAGCATCGCGTCGGAGGGTGGCAAGACTCACGATTGTCTTCTGTGACTCCTCTCCCACTGGGAAGAGTCCACTGGGGGAGCCATTTGTTCAACAAATATTTACTAAGAGCCTTTTTATAGACCAGGCACTCTATTCGGTGTTGGAAGTGTAGCCGTTGTAAGAGGGGTCCCTTACCCAGACCCTGTGGTTGGGGAAGAATTTGGGAGGAAGTGATACAGGTGAAAATCTGAATAAGAATTATACAAGCTCAAAAGAGAAAATCAATGTCTTAATTTGGGTTCCTCTCAAAACAGAGCCTGAAACAAGGTCCTGAGGGCAGGTATTTCACTTGGGAGATAATCTCAGGAAACCAGAGCAAGGAAGTAGGGGGAGTGAGACAGGGAAGGAGAGAAAACCAATAAAGAGCAGATTATTGACCTAGTTACTTCTACAGAAAACTCAGGGCTCTCTGAATAACCATGCAGAATGAACCTCAGAATTATCCTCTTGAAGGAAGGAGGGTGGGGCATTCACCTGACTCCTGTCCCTGTTGTTTGAGGGTGGCCCCCAGAGGTATTCGTTTTCCTGCACTTCCCATGCTGCACGTGTGTGGGCTGAGCAGCCTTCTCTGGATTCAGAGAAAGCCCTGAGTCAGAAAAGCAGAGAGATACTACATTTAATGCTTGAGATAAGATGGTGGCAACAGGCTCAGATTTTTCTACCAGAGTTGCACTGAAATCAGGTCACCTGAGGGAATGGGGCATAGGGGACAGAAAGTATCTGTTACAATCCACCCCTTATACTGCTCAGATCTGCTCCTGACCCAAAATATGTGCACTTCATCACTGAATTTTCAAGATGTAGCTGGCCTTAATCTCTAAAATAAAAAATAAAAATAAATAAAATCCTTCAGGCAAGAAAGTTAGTGGGTAAAGGTACAATACCAGCTGCTACAACAGGACCTAAGGCTACATCCTTAAGTAAAGTTATATCCTTTACCACTTATACTACATTTCCTTCACCTTCAGTCACTACTTCAGCTGGCCTGGGTTGCTTTCTGCTTGAGGCGGGTAAGCCCTTGGTTGCCTTGCCTTTCTCAGGCTATGGTTGCTGCAATTGCCCACTCACTTATCAGGCATGGAAATATCATGTCTGTCCCAGTGAATCCCTGAGCTCCAGACTGAGTCCTCCTTGCCCTCATTAGAGAGCAGTAACCCCAGCTCCTTATGAAAATCATGGTCAGATACACCCCCACTTTCTTTGCTTGCTATTCCACTGACATGAAGATCTCAGAATGACCAGGCACACTCACAGTGTCACTCATGGTGGAACCCTGCAGTGTCTCCTGGTAAGATATGTTCCCCACAGGAACCAGAACTTTTACTGCACCAAAGCCTAGAGTTGTAACAACAGAAAGCACACATTCTCCACGAACACTACTAGAAATGGTGATGAGTGGACCCAATCCTATTTCCACCCCTTGTTTCCCAGAGACGTGTATCCTAGCTTTGGGGAACACAGCACCATACATTAGCCATTGATTCAGTACATATACCATATCCTGGAGGGCACTACCACAACCCCACAAAGTGTCTTTCACAAACTGGCACCTTCCCTAAACCTTCATTAGGCTATTTCAGTATTCAACCAGACTAGCTGCTTCCAGGCAGTACGCTACAGAGTAGGCCAGTGACTCTAATTACACGTCTCATGACCATGTTGACCCTTCACCATGAAGTGAGTCTCTTGGTCAGAGATGATGTTTTTGTGGGATCCCAAGCTTATAAATAAGGCACACTTTAATCCCGCAAATAGCAATACTAACAGAGGTACTGCAAACAGGAACAACAAATCAAATCCAATGAGGAGGCCAAATGGGTGAACTGAACAGGTATATGACAGAGACCACCATCCTGCATCTTTTAGCTCTTTGAGGGTTGCACTAATCTCTGCAATTCCATCTGGATAGTTTTTGACTTTCTATCTTGGTTACAAAGGGGGAAGGTTAAGGAGGTTCCATCTGGCTCTCTTACCATAAAAACTCTTATCCATAGTGAGGGCACCAATGTGAGTGTTCTGCTAATGTCTAAGTATATCCATCCCAGTAATGCACACAAGGGTTAGAGAAATGACTGCAAGAAGAGTCTATGAACCTATTTGAGATACTGTAAAGTGAACAGAGGCAGGACTCCATTTATCACCTGGCCTTCACTTACCCCCAGTCTAACTGGGGAATTGTGAAGGCATCACAGGTCTCCTAGCATCAACGACAGTTCAGACCCTGTATTCAGTAGCCCTCAAAAGGGATCTCTTTCTTTGGTGAATGGTTATGGGTCCCTTTGGGAAAGCATTGAGGAAATACTTACTGTACTGTATGTACTCGGGGTAGCTTTACAGGTTCTTCCTCAAGAGGACCCAGTCTTTCCATCAGTTGTGGGCTCTGGGTCTAAGAACTAGCTCAGATCTGGAAAGTGGGTGAGGAATCATGGTTTTCTACTGCAGTGACTGATATCAGTCATCAGTATTTTTATTTCTCTTGATCATACAATTCATGGAATCCTCTAGTTGGCCACCCATCTATCTAGTCCCTAGGAACAACACAGTGTGTTGTCCATCACCACAGTTCCCTGGGTGCCAAGGCACCCTAGTGGCCACTCTGGTCTTGCTTCTCACTATGATAATTATGTCCACCTGCAGACCTCAGCTAGTCCAGAACCTTCTCATCCCCCATCAATGCAAGGGAACTCAGTTCCATGGCTGTACCGCCTACTGTCAGCTCTGGCCTACAGAGGACAGCCACCTGCTCAGTGATGCTAGAGAGCCCCCCTCACTCGTGCATTCCTGATCGACTTAATGCTGAGTATCCTATTGGCCCTCCCAGGGCACATAGATTTAGGTGGTGGGTTTCCTGGTTTCATGTAGTAAATCCATTGAAATACACCCACTTCTATGAGCCTTCTGACCCCCTCCTCAGTGCTCTGCTGAGGCCATTCTGACATCCTCAAGGGGCCATTCCAGCAGCATATTAGAACTGGCTCCAGAAGTCCCTGCCAGAACATTAAATCCTGAGTCATGGGAGGGCATCCCCGTGTCAATAAATCAGTTTCCAGCGTATATTCCACCCCACACCAAGTCTTAGCCCCCAGATTCCACTTCCATACAGATTTCCCAGTTTCTACTATCATATATCAGCCAGGTCCTCCTGACACTCTTTCAGTGAGTAAGTATTTCCTCCTGTAACGGGAAATATGTGTCTTCCCTTGAGCTAGGCTAAGATCTGACTCCAGTTAATGATTTGGGTGGAAAGGGGGGTAGATCTTGAGGTGGGACAAGCATCATCTTACAAAGCTATCATCTCAGGAGAGGCTTCTGCATCATCTTCAGGCAAGAAGACACCGATCTACTCTAACAAGGGGGAGGGAACTGCTGCTGTCAGCCAAGAGAGCTCAGGGGAAGCTGGGAGTTCACTGTCCTCAGGCGCATCACCGAATAGCCCCATCTCATTCTCAGGCTCCCATTCCTTCTCTATCAGACCTGACTTGAGCCTACGAGACCTGTGGAGATTGCACATTCACAGTCTCCTTTGCACTGCTGCTCCCTTACCATTAACGCCCGGGCTGGGGTTCCGGCATCTTCTGCCCTCTGACTGTGCCTCACCCAATCCACTGAGTGAGAGTCTCAGTAACTGAGATACTTCAGTACATCAGGGGTTATCACACCCCCCACTAGCCACCTGCAACAGTAAGGGATGTTCCAGAATCCCACGCAAAGGATGTATGCTCTAGGGCCAATTGTAGTATCAACTGTAATGTTTAGGGTTCCCCTAAAGGCAAAACCTGAGACAAGGTCTTATTCAGGTAGTTAATTTGAGAGATGATCCCAAGAAACCAGAGTAAGGAGGTAGGGACAATGAGACAAGAAGAAAAGTGAAAAAACAACAAAGGTACTTGGTTGAGCTAGTTTCAATGTAGGCAACTGGAGCTCAGTCCTGCTGGAACCCCCAAAGAACCATGTGCAATATACTTTAGAGTTGTTTCTCTAGGCATGAAGGATGGGGACATCAGTTCACTGACTCCTAGCCCACACTGGTGCCCCCAAGGATAAAAACTACCCTACCCCACCCTTCCAGACTGTGTTTGTGCACAAGCTCAGTGATTTCCATGGCTTTAGAGAGAGGCCAGTGTCAGAAAACAGGAAGGCAATGCAGCCCGTGTTTGAGGTGGGGCAATAAAGGAATGCATGGGGGGCTTCCCTGGTAGCGTAGTGGTTGAGAGTCCGCCTGCCGATGCAGGGGACACGGGTTCGTGCCCCGGTCCGGGAAGATCCCACATGCCGCGGAGCGGCAACGCCCGTGAGCCATGGCCGCTGAGCCTGCGCGTCCGGAGCCTGTGATCCGCAATGGGAGACGCCACTGCAGTGAGAGGCCCGCGTACTGCAAAAAAAAAAAAAGAATTCACCTGCCAATGCAGGGGACACGGGTTCGATCCCTGGTCCGGGAAAATCTCACATGCGGTGGAGCAACTAAGCCTGTGCACCATTGAGCCTGTGCTCTAGAGCCCGGGTACCACAACTGAGCCCACGCGTCACAACTACTGAAGCCCACACGCCCAGAGCCTGTGCTCCACAACACGAGAAGCCACTGCAGTGAGAAGCCCGTGCACTGCAACGAAGAGTAGCCCCTGCTCACTGAACTAGAGAAAGCCCGCGTGCAGCAACAAAGACCCAACGCAGCCAAAAATAAAAAATATAAATAAATAAATACTTTTTTTTTTTAAGGAATGCATGGAAGAGTCCATGACAGCTACACTGAAATCAGCTGGGCTGAAGGGGTATGACATGAGACTAAAAAAAATTTCAAGCATCTGCAACAAAGTGTTTCTGACAGCAGGAATAGCGTGTGCAAAAGCCCAAAGGTGAGAGAGAAGATGGTTAGAGTACCAAGGATTTGAGGGAAAAGGACTTGAGACAAAAGAGGTAATCTCTGGTTCAGGAAATCTCATAGGTTGTGTTAAGATTTTGAATTTTACCCTGAGAGAATCTGAACACCATTGTAGGGTTTTAAGCAGGGGAGTGAAATGATGATGAACTTGTTGTAGAGCTTTGTAGTAAAAGCCACAAATTGTTCCCCAATACCACCACTCACCTTCTTCCTCAGTGCCTCTGATTTGTCAACAGGCACATGACTCCAGCCCAAGTCTTTCTTGCATCTAGGTATGGCCATGTGACTCGGTTTTGGCCAATGCGATGTGAGTGGAAATGGTGGGTGCACTGTCTAGGAAGTGTCCTTAAATGGAGTGTCCTCCTCCCTGACGGCTGGACTGCAGATGTAATAGCTGGAGCTGGAGCAGCCATCTTGGTCCACCAGGTGACAAGGTAAAAACGGCAGAGCACTGAAATAAAAAGGAGCTTCAGTGCCTGACAATGCCATGGAGCAGAGCCACCATGCAAACCACCTGAACTGCTCACCTACAGACTTTTCCATGTAATTTTGAGTCTCTGTTACTCACACTCCAACTTAATTCTAACTGATACAAGGCTATGGAATGAACACAAACACATCAGTTAGAAAGTTATTGCAAGAATCCATGCAAAGGGTAATGATAGCTTGGACTGGGGTAGTGGCGGTAGAAATGGAAAGAAGTGGATGAATTGGAGATATTTTGGAGGTTAAATCTATGGCTTGGTGTTTATGGGGGCATATGTGGGGTAAGAGGGAAGGAGCAATCTAGGTGATGCCCAGGTTATAGGCTTGAGCAAAGGGGTGGTGGTGGGACCTAGACTGGGAATGACGATGAGGTGAGCAGATACTCTGTTCCTTTGTTCCTAAGTGGGGACTGAGATACCTGGTACCAGGCCCTCAAGGGCACCTGCTCCCACGAAGGAGACCTTGAATCAGCTTCCAAAACCAGCTCAAGACTCACCCTTTTGGTAAATCTTCTCAGATTATTCCTGCATCCCCACTCACAACACCATTCAACTTGTTCCTTGTTCTTGACATACCCAACATCCATTCTCAGTATTTCATATGCAGCTCAGAGAATATCATTGAGTCTATGCTCTATGTACGATGGAGCGATGGCTTGGTGGGAACCAGAGTTAACTCAGGCACTTTGTTAGACACTGGGGATAGAAATAAAACTGAAGTCTCCATTCTCAAGTGGCTCACAGTAAAGACGGTAGATTAGTAAAGCAAATGCTCTCAATTCCAGAGAATCCATCCAATGTCAATATGTTCTGGGTGCACGATTTCCCCCAAAGAAAGTGGTTGTCCCTGCGTGAAGGGTTAGAGAAATTGTCACAGATGAGGGGGCATCTGGACCAGACTGTGACAACAAGATGAGGACAGACATTCCTGGCAAAGATACCTGCTATACAAAGACATCTGAGAATGAATCGGTGTCATAATTTCAGAGAACTGTTAGCAGTTGAGCATTCCTGGAGTGTAAAGTTTTCATGGTTTTTGGAAGAAGGAGGGATTGGGAACTCAAAATGCAGTCAGGACCCATGTCAGAGGGAACTCTGTGAGCCATGCTATGTGGTCTGGACTGTAGTTATGGGCAACAGAGGGGGTGGAAATAAAGAAATTTAGGCAGAAAAGCGCTGAGATATACAGCAAAGCAGTCATCATAATTACAAAAATTGCTAACATGTAATGAGTGCCTCCTATGTGTCAAGACTGGCGCTAAGCATCTTACCTAGATAACCTCATGTACTCGCCACCCAGTACAATGAGTATCATTAGCATCCCCATTTATACAGATGAGGAAACTGAGGTCTGCAGATTATGCAACTAACCCAAAGTTACACAGTTAATAAGTGGGAGAGCCAGGATTCCAACCAGAGAGGTCTGCCTCCAGAGCCCATGGCCTTAACCAAGATGCTAATGCTAACATCCCCTCTCACTGCTCATGTAATGAGATGTATAATGAGGTACATTTCATTGCAACTGTGCTTTAAGTCATTCCATGTATAGTGGTGGGGAGGAGGGAGAGGCGGGTGTTTGTACAAAAGGAGTTTTCAATAAATATCTCTGACCAAGGGAGAAATTGAGACATACACATGGAATTCTAGATGGCTAAAACTCAATGCACTTCAGAGAAGATCCAGTCTAATTCTCTCACATTCCCAGAGATGAAACTGAGGCTCAGAGAAGGGGGTCACACAGACAGTTGGTGGTAGGATCTGACGCTGATACTTTTCTTACACTATCAGGGGAAATTAGCAGTGCCCCCGTAGTCTATTCCTTACCACTCTGCATAACACTATCTTTCTGGAGGTACTAGCAAATTGTACTCACTCCCTGGAAGTAAAAGAACAGCTTTGTTCTTTTTCTTTTTAAACAGCAGAGGTCCCAGAAACAAAGCCAGAATCAGCCCTGAGAAACTCGATGTGCACACTGCAAAGTCTGGGCCAGCAGGGAGTCAGTTGAAGGAAAAGCAAAACTTTCCCCAAAGCCATCATTATAGGGAGGACTTTTACCATGAAAGAAGAAAAGATTAACAGGTCAAATAAAGAGCTCCAAATATACCCAGCAAGCCCACTACTGGGCATATACCCTGAGAAAACAATAATTCAAAAAGACACATGCACCCCAATGTTCACTGCAGCTCTATTTACAATACCCAGGACATGGAAGCAACCTAAGTGTCCATCGACAGATGAATAGATAAAGAAGATGTGGCACATATATACAATGGAATATTACTCAGCCATAAAAAGAAATGAAATTGAGTTATTTGTAGTGAAGTGGATGGACCTAGAGTCTGTCATACAGAGTGAAGTACGTCAGAAAAAGAAAAACAAATACCGTATGCTAACACATATACATGGAATCTAAAAAAAAAAAAAGGTACTGATGAACCTAGTGGCAGGACAGGAATAAAGACATAGACATAGAGAATGGACTTGAGGACACGGGGGAGGGGGAGGGGGAAGCTGGGGCGAAGTGAGAGTTGCATGGACATATATACACTACCAAATGTAAAATAGCTAGCTAGTGGGAAGCAGCCGCATAGCACAGGGAGATCAGCTCAGTGCTTTGCAACGACCTAGAGGCGGGGATAGGGAGGGCGGGAGGGCTCAAGAGGGAGGGGATATGGGGATATACGTATGCATATGGCTGATTCACTTTGTTGTACAACAGAAACTAACACAGTATTGTGAAGCAATTATACTCCAATAAAGATCTATTAAAAAAGAAAACATGAAATGTAATTTAAAAAAAAAAAAAAGAAAGCGCTCCAGCCAAGTCCCCAAATCCCAGAGTGGGAGCAAGTGAGCCTGCTCTGGGCTCACTACCTTCCTCCATGGTCAAGGTCAAAGCCAAGCAGACAGGTGCCCAGGGTTATGGCAAACTGAGTCAGAATTCTGAGCCCAACCAAGTCATCGGTCCACCACACACACACACACACACACACACGTACACACACACAAACCCCATCCTCATCATCCCCCAGGATGCCTAGGATCTTTCTAGTGTCTCCAAAAGGAAACTAGGATGGAAGACATTTCGAATGATGCAAATGCCAGAAAGGGCACCAAAGTTTGGGGGATCTTCCTCCTTCCTTGACACACTGTGACTAGGTTCGTTAAATTTGTACTCTATGCTCTGTCCCAAAAGGGGAGCTGGTGGTATGGTGTAGAGGAAAGAGCACTGGACTGGGAGACAGAAGGTTCTGGTCCTCTTAGCATCTGCTGTGTGAACTTGGGTTTCCTATTTACCCTTTCTGAGCCTCAGTTTGCTGACCTGAAAAAAACTGAAGGCTCTTTCAAGTTCTAGGATCTTATTAAATACAATGGGTCAGTCTCTTTTCTTCCCCCTCCCAACAAACCCCTATTCCCCCTGCCTTTGCTCTGGCTATTCCTCTTACCAAGAATGCCCTCCAAGATCCCCTCCATCAATTCAAATCAGAACCCAACTTTCTCCAAGAATCTTCTTCTAATTAATCCCACAACTCTGTGCTCCTTACTATGGAGCCCCTTAGCAAGTCTGTGCTATTTCTCAAATAAGCTGCCTTACAATCCTTCATGCATGAGTGGACTAGCTCTCCAGCTGGACAGCGAGCTCCTCCAGGGTAAGGACCCCAAACCTCAATTCTTCCCCCAAGGGTACTTGATAAATGTCAGGATCATGCTACTCTCTACCCCTCAACCACCTTCAGTTGGCCGATGTTCAGGCTCCACATTGACTGCAGGCCAATGTCATTCATTTACTCAGCATGTATTTATTGAACACCTACTCTGTGCTGGGCACTGTGCTAGGTAGTGGAGATGCAACAGTGGACAAGACACAGCCCCTGACATCCCAGGTCCTTCACAATTGGTCCAGTCTCACCCTCCACCCTCCTCCAGCAAGGATGGTCCATTCCCTTGCTTTCTCCCTCTCTTTGACTTAACTTATGCTAAATCCTTTGCTGGTATTTGCTCCCTCTCCACTCCTCACCATCTTTATAACTCCTAGAGAATGGAGAAGAGAAAAAAAAGGAAGGAAGAGAGAGAAGAGGAAGCATAAGAGGAGAAAGGATTACCAGAAAATATAAATCCAGCCCAACCGTCTAGGGCTTAGAAGAACTCTGCCAAATTCCATCCTGTTGGTTGGGACCTAGAAACCTGCTGCCCAGTGAGCAGGCCAGGGTAGAGTCACCTAATGAAGGACAAAGTCAGGCCACCTCTCATTCCTCCCAGAGATGCCCCCCTTACAGGCACCACTCAACCTCCATCCTGATTCATCCATTAGCCCCACAGGCTCCTGGGTCACCCCCTCGTGCCTATTGCTTCACTCGAGTGATACAGCTGAACCAGAATGCGTAGTTAAGTGGCTGGAGGAGCCAGTGAGTACCAGACACACTAACCTGCCATCTCTGGTATTTTCCCTAATTGGATCAAGAACAAAACTCAATTTCCTTGCTTTTCCTCTGAATGCATGTTACAGATAGTGCTCCTAGCAATTACACTCCAGCACCTGCTATGCAGGAGCACAGGGATGCCAGTGGGCAGCATCTGGAGGCCTAGAACCCCTCTTGCCTGGCATCCTTACCCTCTATGCCCACAACCCTCCCTGGCCCTGCATCCAGGACATGCACTCATGAGCCGGAAGAATGAAGGCTCAGTCTCCAGGGGACAGAGGGAAAACATCGGGCATCTCTTTTGTGGAACATTTACTTCCTCTGACTTGCCCCCATGTGCTTGGGCTCTTGGAGGAGAAGATATTGTGCTGGGACATACAGACTCAAGTAGCTCTTGGCTGCTGGGGAGGAGCATACCGTCAGCATCCCCTACAAATTAACAACTTTCTCTCCCCAGACTCCCAGCCAAACTTCCCCATAGCACCAGTACACAGTGATGAGGGCATGGGATCTAAGTCCTTCCCCATCAGATTAGGAACTCCATATGGGGAAGAAGTTAACCACATGACCGTGAGCTCCCAAAGGACAGAGGCCAAGACTCCTCTTGTCTTCAGATTGGGGCTTCTGTGAGTGGAGACCTTTCATCCCTTTCCAGATTGGGGCACCTCCCCGAGACAGGGCTTTCCCTCCCCCATCAGACTGGGGACTGTGTCAAGGAAAGGTCTATTCTCTCTCACAGACTGGAGGCTCCCCCAGGACAGGGCTTACTAGATCCAGTTTATGTAACCTCCACTGTGTGCCAGGTGCTTTCCTGAACAAAGACTGAGACCTGGTCCCTGTGTGAGGAGTGGCCAATACAAAGGAGGAGGCATGGCTAAGGCCAGCAGCTAAGATTGGGGCCATCTCTTCTGATCAAAACAACCACCTGAAGAAAGTAGGAAGAAATGGATGTACCCAGAACAGGGTGGTCAGTGTCTGCCCCTCTCTGCATAGGCTTTGAAGCAGAGCTGAGTCAGAATCCCAGCTTTGTTGTGTACGAGCTACGGCACTTGGGGCCAGTCCCATGACCTCAGTTTCGTAAACTGTAAAATAGAAATAACAAAGTCTACCTATAGGGATTTGGCGAGGCTCCTGCAGTATGACAGGTAAAGCCAGAATGTTGGGTGCTGACATCAGTCTGGGGGAGGGGGGAGCCTTCACTAATATCTTACAGAAAAACCCGAACGAACTTTTTGGCCAACTGAATAACATGTGCCCATTTCCTTGATTTCAACAATCCCATCATGGACCATTTCCAACTACCAATGTGGCATCACTGAGAACAGAGCTGGGAAGAGATGTGCTGAACTGGCTTTCAGGAGCCAGTTTGAGCTGGTTCTAGCGCATCACCATTTAGAACATACTAGATGCTCATGAAATGGTGACTGCTCATTTGCTACCTGGTCAGGCTACACCTACACCATTTTTTTTTTTCTTTCCTTTTCTTTTTTTTTTTTTTCCTTTTTTTTTTTTGCAGTACGCGGGCCTCTCACTGCTGTGGCCTCTCCCGCTGCGGAGCACAGGCTCCAGACATGCAGGCCCAGCGGCCATGGCTCACGGGCCTAGCCGCTCCGCGGCATGTGGGATCTTCCTGGACCGGGGCATGAACCCGTGTCCCCTGCATCGGTAGGCGGACTCTCAACCACTGCGCCACCAGGGAAGCCCCCCTTTTCTTTTTTAATGTCTGAGTGTCACACTTAAGAGGGGCATGGGCAAGCTGAAGTATGTTTGTAGAGGGTGAGCTAAGGATGTTATGGTATGGACCAGCTAGTTCACCAAACCATTTCCCATCTCCTCTTGGACACACAACCAGACTATATTTCCCAGCCTCTCTTGTGGTTAGGGGCAGTCATGTGACTGAGTTCTGGCCAATAGAGTGGGGACAAGAGTGATCTGCATCATCTCCAGACATGACCCACTCGCTGGCTAAATGGAGAGAACTTGAAGGTCCTACAGGAGGGCAGAGCCCAAGAAGCAAGGAAACAGGGATGTGGAATTACTGCACTGAAGGCCACCTGCCGAATGCCTGCACTGGACAGTTAGTTACATGAGACAGAACTCCTGTCATGTGAGGGAAGCCACTGACATTTGGACATGGTGGATCACAGCAGTTAGCCCATTCTGACTACCACAGGTGGACTCGCAACCCCACCATGGGAGGGACAGCTGAGGAACTGCTGCCCTGGAGAAGAAGAGGTCCAGCAGAGGACATTATACATTATCCTCAAATACTTTATGACTGTCAGAGGGCAGGGTTGTCCTGTATGACCCCAGAGAGCAGCTGTAGGACCAATGGGAGGAAAGTTACAGGGATCCAGATCCTGGCTCAACATGCAGGAAGATGTGGTCAGAGAGAGACCTTAGGAGGTAGTGAGCTCCAATCCCTGGGGGGTGTGCAAACAGGCAAGAATCCTACGGAAGCTACTTGAACTTCAGCTAGCAGCTTGACATCAGCTTCATACTCTGAAGCAGTCTTAAGACCTTGAAGTCTGTGACTGTTGATCTATCATTCCCCACTAAGATGCTACTTCCTCCATCAGTCCAGGATCTCCCAAAGGCCCAGGCTTGATTCCTGAGCAAGACAGAAAGCCCTCAGGGCAAAAGTTCTAATTCTCCTTCAGACTCCCCCCTGCTCATCCAAGCCCCAGCAACCAACAAGGGCCCCATGACCAAATGTGGGGACGGGATTCCGTGTTTGGGGGAGATCTGGTTACTAGGGAAAGCTACATTCCTGAGCGGGAGAGGGTGGAGAATGAACAGACAAGACTGAGCGGGGAGTGCAGGCAGAAGCAGGAGACTGATCTGGAAAGCAATTTGCGCTGGAGGAAAGGAGGGTTGGCTGTTCCCAAGCATCCAGCAGAGGCAGTAATCTTCATCTGTCTGCTTCGTCCAAGGAGGAAGGCTCAGAGGGAACCTCAGTAGCGTAACCTCGAGAGAGAAGCTCTGGCTTGGCCCTCCAGAGTCTTTTTTTTTTTTTTTTTAATTTATTTTTGGCTGCGCTGCGTCTTCGTTTCTGTTCGAGGGCTTTCTCTAGTTGCGACAAGCGGGGGCCACTCTTCATCGCGGTGCGTGGGCCTCTCACTATCGCGGCCTCTCTTGTTGCGGAGCACAGGCTTCAGACGCGCAGGCTCAGTAGTTGTGGCTGACGGGCCTAGTTGCTCCGCAGCATGTGGGATCTTCCCAGACCAGGGCTCGAACCCGTGTCCCCTGTATTGGCAGGCAGACTCTCAACCACTGCGCCACCAGGGAAGCCCTCCAGAGGCTTCTTGACATGAGAGTCTGGACTGTGTTCTCCTTCAGCATCCACACACACACACCCCTTTCCACCTCTGCTCTGGCCTGCTATCGCCTCAAATATTTCCCAAAGCCAAGCTCCCAAAAGCACCCTGAGATTTCTGGGAAATCCGGAGGCTGGGCCCGGGGGAGTGGCCAGGAAACAGGCAGAGAGAAAAGGCTTCGGGGTATTTTCCTGAAAGAGTCATTAAGATGTATTAAAGCCTGAGGTCGCCTCCTCCTGCCCACACCTGGCCCACCTCTGCCAGGGCCTCCCATCACCACGTGCTCCGCATTAGGGCCAAATTGAATTAGAATAATTAACTTTTGGTCACACTTTTAATTTGGTGCCAGAAATAAGAGAGCTAATGGAGATTAAACAAGGCTCTGACTCTGGAAACCAGCGTGGAAGTTGCACAGGGAGGCCCCAGGCTCTGGTGGGGAGGGGAACAAACAGCCAGAGGGAAGAGGCTGAGCCAGACGTATGCGGTGCGTGAACCACAGCCTGTCCGTAGTGTTTATGCACGTGTCCGTGTTCTGTGCCAGTGTGCACTCACTGCCCGTGGGAAGAGGCCTGTGTGTCACACAGGCAAACGTGTACTCATGTGTACGCGTACACAGGTATCTGGAGGTTTGCACACACGAATGGCTCTTTGTACGTGTGTGAATGCACATGTGCACACATTGCTTTAAATCTTAGGCAGGCAAAGCTGCCTGACTTTTATGGAATCCTAGCAGCTCTGGCCTGAAAGGGGCCTTCATAAATGTCTTCAAATCCACCAACTGCTTGAGGCTCTTCTAGCACATCTTCCCCAGGAGAGTACACATCATCAGCCCACACTCCCTGACTGATGGGGTGCACACCACCACCGAAGGCGCCTGCGAGCTCTTCCTGTAGGAAAACACTTCCTTCCTCCAACACTCACCTGTAGCCCTGGGTCTGCCTCCAGCATCACACAGAACAAGGCCTATCCCTCTCCCTCAGCATCACCTGAAGGTGTGACTGTTGCCTTCTAAGGAATCTCTAGGTGAGGCATCTGGTTCTCGCCTATGGTCTCCCTCCCCAAAACGTGAGGCTTATTTTTTTAAAAAGAGAGAGAGAGGGACTTCCCTGGCAGTCCAGTAGTTAGGACTCCGCACTTCCACTGCAGGGGGCACAGGTTTGTTCCATCCCTGGTCAAGGAACTAAGATCCCGCATGCCTCATGGCACAGACCAAAAAAAAGAGAGAAAGACAGAGAGAAACCTCCCTAGATCCTCCTACAGGACTTCACACGACAGAACATTTGCACATGGCACCGAACACTCAGTCACATGCCAGGGCATGAGGGAGACGAGCTGGGATACACTCCAGCCAGAGGGCCCTGGGCTCATCTGCTCCAGCCATGGTCAGACTTCACATGCATCAGAATCACCTGGTGGAATTCATTAAAATACAGATTCCCAGGCCCTTACTCAGAAGTTTTGATGCTAAAAGCCTACAGAGAGCACTGGTCCTCCTCACTTTTAGCAAGCAGCCGGGTGACTCTGATGCAGCTGCCCATGAACAGTTATTTGAGAATATCGACGTCATCCAACCCCCTCATTTTACAGATAGACTGAGGCCCAGAGAGAGAGAGATGTTCAGAGTGAGGAGGAAACTAAGCCAATACTGGCGCCCTATTTTCCAACCCCTGGTGCTCATTCCTACCACCAGCCCAGGATGAATAAACACAGACTGCATCCCTCTCAGCCTGTTTCCCCCAAGGGAGCCCATCCCCACCACCACCCCCCACCCCGCCCACCACCACCACCACCACTAAGGGATATCCAGGTCTAGGAGAGAAGCATCCTTCTTCAAATCTGACATTTCCATCTGTTCCCACACTTATCCCTGGCCGGGGAGTCAGTAAGACAGAGGCATGGATCAGCAGCCTCATGTCTGGTAAATGAAGTATTTCCCAGCTCTGGAGGAGCTGAGATTCATGGAGGCCACCGCTGCATTGGAGGGAAATTCCCATCAGGGAGTGAGAAACAGATGAGGACCAAGGCCTCACTGAGGATGCCCGGGGGTGGGGGGAGATGAGCCAGGCGAGGGGAGGCCAGCCTGGAATTCACCAGAGTGAGAAGACAGCAGACACACAGGGCCTGGTAGCAGCCAGAGGCCTCACCTCCCACAGAATCCAGAGTTACCTTCCAGAGTCTGGCTACATCCTTCTGCCACACTGACCTGCCACGTCCACCCAGGGGCCTGAGGTCCTCTGGTCAAACCTAGCCCTACAAACATAAGGACCAGAGAGGACAAGTGAGGACATAAGATCACATAGCTTTTCACGGCAAAGTCCAGTCTCCCAGCTCCTAGCCTGTGTCCTTTCTGCTGTGCCACTCTCATGCTTGCTGCAAGAAGCCAGCACCAACTGGAACTATCTCAAGTGGCTAGATAATGAAGAAACATAAATAATAAGGAGAACGTTACACCAGATCTTCTCCCAACAAAGTGAAAGCAAAACCAAAGTGCCTGAGACCAAGCCAGGAAAAATTGTCTTTCACCGCCATTGACCTTCCTCATTACCTACAACCATTGGTCTCCCTGCCCTGGTCTCCGAGACACCCTCACTTTCTAGGATTAAGTGAGAGCAAGCAGATGCCTTCAAAACTCAGAGTGCCCTGGACACTTGAAAGCAGGAGACTAAAAAAGAAGAAAAGGGAGTTTGACTTCTTTCAAGCCTGCTCCCTGATTTCATTTGGCCTGAGGTCTTATTTGTCTTAAGCGATGGCACCACAGTCACATTCCATTTCCAAGACAGTTTTGAAGGTGAGATTCCCCAGGAGGCGGGGTTCATCCCCGAGTGCTTCGACGCCACTCATGGCCACCATCACCTGCTGTCTCCACCAGCGATGGCCCCAGCAACACTCAGCCTCATCTCTCTGGATGTGACAGGTCTGCCAGGCCCCCGGGAGAGCTGGGAGCTGTGCGCCCCCGATGGAAGAGTGAGAGCAGAGGGAAACGAGGGAAGGGAACAGCCCAATCCCCTTGCCACGGCAGCGGAGAGGCAACAGGGGACAGACCCCAGGCTGGGCAAGTCCCTCCTTTTCTCCAGCTGCTGGGAAGGGTGTGAGCAAGGAGGGAAAAGCGGGGTCCTTGGTGCCAGGCCCCTGCGTGTGAGAAAGGGCTCGATGGGAGAGGGTCCAGCTGGGAGATGGGTGCTGGTGTTTCTGCCCAAGTCCAGGCCCCACTGTGTGCTTGGGAACATCTCACTTTCTCAGGACCCCATCTCCCTGGCTTTCTCCCCTGCCCTGCTTGTGAATGCAGAGGAGAAAGATAAGAAGGGAACAAAAGGTATCATCAAGGACATCTTACTGTCTCAAGTCAGGAGGACAGAGTCCAGGCCCTGCCCACAGCTCAATGCACACGTGCCCTTGGCAGGTCCATCTGTCCTTGGCCCCAGTCTTCCCCATCCTGCAGAAGCAGCCCATCCCTGACCCTTCCAACACCGGATGCCTCCCATCTCACTTCTCCCTCCGTGGGCATCTCTCCCTCCTTCTCCCTTTCCTGTCTCTGCCCCAGGATGAGCACAGAAGGAAAAATCATGAATGCTATATAAATAAGGCATGTGATCAGGGATCAGGGGAGGCCCCCCGAGAAAGTAACTTGGTATCTGAGACCTGAAAGCTGAGTTGGGTTTGCCTACAAAAGAGGATTAGAGAGGAGTGTTCTGGGTAGAGGGACAGCCCGTACAAGGCTCCAAAGTAGAAAAAAGCTCGACTCACTCATTCAGGGACTAAAGAGAGCCTCCTCTAGAGAGGAATGAGGGCTTCCCTGGTGGTGCAGTGGTTGCGAGCCCGTCTGCCGATGCAGGGGACGTGGGTTTGTGCCCCGGTCCGGGAGGATCCCACATGCCGTGGAGCGGCTGGGCCCGTGAGCCATGGCCGCTGAGCCTGCACGTCCGGAGCCTGTGCTCCGCAACGGGAGAGGCCACAGCAGTGAGAGGTCCGCGTACCGCAAAAAAAAAAAAAAAAGAGAGAGGAATGGAAGGAGCCAAGATACTTCAGAGGAATCAAGGGCCCTGGGGCTCCTCAGATGTGGGGAGGAGGGGGAGGCCCTCACGCAGCGTAGAGGTGGAGGTCACCTGTCCCTGTGACCCCCACACCTTCTGCTAAGTACAACACACTCTGAGAGCAGGAGCTGTGCCTTTTCATCCGGCACCTCGAGGAACCTCACTAATGCCGAAAACTGTCTCCCTGCTTTGGCTCCTGCCCTCTGCATACAAGGCTCGACCCAGCCATCAGAGCATCCTGTGAAAACTGAAGTCAGGTCTGGGCACTGCTCCGCTCTAAACCCTCCAATGGCTCCATCTCACTTGGGACAAAAGCCAAAGTCGCAACAATGGTCTGCAAGGCCCTGCGTGCTCTCCTTTCTGCTCCAGCCACACTGGCCTGCTTGCTCTTCCTCACCCCTGCCAGGCCTGCTCCTGCCTCAGGGCCTTTGCACTGCACAGATATTCACACTCCCCCCACTCTTTCAGATCTTTACTCAGATGTCCCCTGCCGGGTAAGGCCCTCCAGCCAACATCCATGAATTATACCACCAGCACCCCCAATCTCCCCTCATGCTTTATGTCTTCCTCCATAGCATGTACCATCATTAATAATGCTATCTTTTAAATTTATTTTGTTTGTTTTTGTCAACCCCTCTAAAATATAAATTCCTTGAGGACAGGGGTTGTTTTACTATTATTACTATTATTGGTTTTGTTCATTGCCATATTCCTTAATACCTACAAGAGTTGCCTGGTGCATACTGAATATTTGAAAAATGAATAAGAAAGAGGTGGGGAGGGAGTTGGGGAGGGAAGTTTCCGCTCCTCAAAGTCCCTGAGGCACTGGACATCTCATCTCAGACAAAAGCGGGTGTCGAATCGTAGCTGGGATTGTAGGTAGACGTGAAGCACACGGTTCATTCTGAGCACTCCACGCTCAAAACTACCCACAGTGAGAGTTCAGACTCACAAAAGGGAAGAGGCAAGTTTCCAGCCATGGACACCCCTGCTGTGAAGGGCTGGCATGAGCTGTGAATTCACCATGATTCCAGTGCCCTCCACCTCCACCCCGGGCCGGGATCCAGAAGAGCTTCTGAACGCCCTCCTGGCTCCTAGGGTGAGCCTTCCCCAGACACTGCTGAGATCACCAGGGCAGCGAGCAAGCTCTTCAGTGAGGCCCATCTCGGTGACTGGAGGCCTGGGGAATCACTGACCCTCCGCTTTTCTACCTTGAAAATGTGAGTGACAATGGTCCCTGCGTGTCCTGCCTCACAGGGGTTTTGCACAGCTCAAGAGTGTGTAGAAAATGTAAACTTCCACACAATTTTTTCTGGTCCTTAAACTCTTCTCCACCCAAGCCTATTATTTCATGATTCACAGAATAAACACCACATCTTCCCTTTCACTCCCAAACCAGTTTAAAACTCTACATTTTGGGAATTCCCTGGTGGTCCAGTGGTTAGGACTCAGTGCTTTCACTGCTGAGAGCCTGGGCTCAATCCCTGGTTGGGGAACTAAGATCCCACAAGCGGGGCAGTGCGGCCAAAAACAAAACTTCTACATTTTGCAGAAAGAAAACTCATCTGTCTGGCCCCCCTGGTTTGCCTTATGTCTATCTTTGTGTCTCTTTTTCTTTTTTTTAACTCAATTCAATTTCTTTTTCTAACCCAGCCTCCCTTTGTGTGAGTGTATGTGGTGTGTGCGTGCGTGTGTGGTGTGTGTGTCTCTGTCCATCCATGCTCTCCCTCTTCTCCATCTGTCACTTTGAGTATCTCTGTTTCCCTCCTTCTCTGCCTCACCCTGTTCATCTCTCCGTGTCCCTCTGTCTCACACTCGCTTTCCATGTTTCCTTCTCTGTCTTCTCTTCAGACTCTGTTGTTTCTCCATCTGTCTTGTTGTCTGTCTCTGTATCTGAATGTGTTTCTCCCTGTATCCTACCATCTCTCCCTCTCTTTCTCTCACTTTCTCTTTCCCTCTCCCTCTGAATCTCTGCTCGTTCCCTCTCTCTCTCTCTCCTCCCTAATTGCTTCTTGTCTCTGTGAGGATTTATGTGACACACGGACAGCAGTGGCAGTGGCCAATCTGAAAGGCTGCTTGCAGGTGTAAGAACTTAATGGGGGCCCAGCCTCAGGGAAACGAGCTGCCATCCTCCTGAGGGCTCCTTTGCTCAGGGAAGCCTGGGCCATCTCCCTTATCCTGAAAAGAGAGAGGCAACTCTTTAGACAGCGCCCCTGTGCCCTCACTGTATTCAGGGACCTTTGCATCTCCTGCCTCCAAAGGAGTAAGTGTCACAATCAGCCTCCACTTTTTTTTTTTTTTTTTTGCAGTACGCGGGCCTCTCACTGTTGTGGCCTCTCCCGTTGCGGAGCACAGGCTCCGGACGTGCAGGCTCAGCGGCCATGGCTTATGGGCCTAGCCGCTCCGCGGCATGTGGGATCTTCCCGGACTGGGGCACGAACCCGTGTCCCCTGCATCGGCAGGCGGACTCTCAACCACTGCGCCACCAGGGAAGCCCCAGCCTCCGCTTTTAAGTAACACAGTGGAGACAGCACTGGACCAGAATCAGGACACCTGGGTCTCACCCTACTTTGGTGGAGGCCTTGGGCAGATCATGGCCCCTCTCTGAGTCTGTTTTCCCATCTGGAAAATGGCCACAATTGTCTAAGATTCCTGGAGCATTCTGCTGTAGGGGAATCAAGTGACCCCACACCATACCACATTCTGATGACAGCAGGGCTGTGGTCAGGGCTTTAACAGAGGAGGTGTTGCGACTGACAGAAACCCATAGAAGAGGTGCCAAGAGAGTGACTCAATGACCTGGGGGTGGAGAGTGGGCTCTGGAGCAGAGGCAACAGGGAAAGCCTTCTCCCATGTCCACCTGCCCTGCAGCTGGTGCCTGGCATCCCTCCCCGGGATATAGTTAATTTCCCCCACACTCTTGGCCATTGCCCACCCGGCACCCAGCAGATCAGGTTTGGCTGCAGCAGCCAAGAGCCAGAGAGAAAGTAGGAGAGAGGTGGGTGAGAGCAGGAGCACCTGATTCCCAGAGTTGGTGGGAGAGAAGGAAAGTAAAAAGGCAGGCGGAAGAAATAAACACTTAATGCGCATCTGCTCTATAACTTGCTTGGTGCAAAATGCAGGATCTGAGCCTTGCTCAGAGCAGTTAAGTCACCTGGCTGTGGTTGCCCAGCTCATAAATGACCACACATGAGTAGGAAAGCACATCCTAAAGCCTGTGCTTTTCCTATACCAATGAGGACTTTTAGAGGAGGAGAGAAGAAACTCAGATAAGGAGAGGAACCTTGAAGACACGTTTTTTCCTACCGTACATTTCCCCAGAGGTCATCCTTATTGGTGGAAAAAAAGGTTAGGGGAGGTGGGTTTGCTTGGTCTGCAAAAGAGAATCTGGGAAGTATTTTCAGAGAAGCACTCAATTTCTATTTTCAGGTACTTGAAGGCTTACATCAGGAAGGCAAAAAGATGTGATCTATTTCCACAAAATCGAGACCATGGACCCAACCTGCAACAAGAGAGACGTGGAACAGACTGAAGGAAGGGCCTCCTACCCAACAGAGCACTGGTACAGGCTTGAGTTCATTGTTGTAAGTTACATCAATAAAGGAGGGGCTCCCTCCCTGAAATGTGTCGGAAGGATGCTAACGTGCACGGACACAGAAAAATCCTCTGTGCCAGATAACCTGTTAGCGGCTCCTACAACTCTTGGGGTCAGAGGCATAGGTAAAGACACCACCAGGCACATTCAGACACACACACACACAGTTCTTGGAGGCTTGAACACGGGCTTTTCCCAGATGAGGCTCTGCAGCCCACGTGCAGCCCTCACCCTCAACTTCCTCTGCATGGTGGCACCACAAGGACAGGGTTCCTCCAGCGGGCTGATGGGCACTGGTGCCCCTGCAGACAGGCAGGACGCCAGAGCCGACACTGCTATCTCCTCATTGCTCCAGGCAGCCACGTCTGAGCCCTCTCCCTTTCAGGAAGCCAAGCCAGGAAATTAACAGGGAGCCCAGACGCCTCCAGATACCTGCCCGGAAATTCAAACCTGGAGCAGGCGGGGGCTGGCTTAGGAGAGCAGAGTGTAATGGGAGGGGCTCTTTGCGGAGGACAGTGGGTACATGCAGCGGGTGTGCACCAGCCCTTTTTAAAGGGGGGCTGCTGTCACAGATCACCAACCTGGGCTCCCTGGGGATGAGACCAGGAGGGACACAGCCAGCTTGTTCTGGGGAGCATGCTTCACCCAACAGCAGGAGGCCTCAGAGCAGGAGAGCCCTGGCAGCAACTTGGTGATTTATTCTGCAGCTGCCTCCACCTAAAATCCCCTAGGGGATGCAGACAGAGGGGACAGAAATGATGATGAGGCTTCTCCTTAGAGTCAGGAGCTGAAAAGAGGCCGCACTGATTCTGAAGCAAACACAGGTATCACAGCCAGGCAAACCTGGGCTCAAACCCACACTTTGTCGCTTACAGGTTCTGTAACCTTGTGTCTCAGTTGCCTCATCAATGAACTGGGCATAACAATAGCAAGGCAAGCCAACTGTTCTAAAAAATAATCCCCCAAATCTCAGGTGGTTTAAAGATATATTTACTTCTAGTCTAATTCCTTGGGGGCAAGGAGAGCTGTGCTCCATACAGCCATTCAGGAACCCAGGCTCTTCTTTTCAGATTATCCCAGGGCCTCAGGACTCTCGAGGCCAGGGTTTCTCAATCTTAGCACCATTAACCTTTGGGATGGCTAATTCTTTGTTGCAGGGGTTGTGCTGTGCTTCTTTAGCAGCATCCCTGACCTCTATCCACTAGCATTCCTCCAAGTTGTGACAACCAAAAATGTCTCTGAATATTGCCAAATGTCCCCAGGGAGAGGGGGAACAAAATTACTCCACCTGAGAACCACTGCTTTACACGCCGCCCCCCACCCCCGCACCCTCACACCAGCTAACCAGCAGAAGAGGAAAAAGAGAATACGTGGAGCCTCACAAAGGGGGTTTGAGGGGCCAGCCTGGAAGAGGCATCATGCATTACATCGCTCACACTCCACTGGGCAGATTGAGGTTACCTGGCCCCACTGCAGGGCAGGCTGTGTGTCCAGGAGGGAAAGGAAACAGGGTCTTGGGAGCCTGTAGTCTTGCCTCTGCCACGCCACCTCTTGGGGCTGTTGGGATGATTTGATGAGCTGAGAATTTTATGTAAATAAAATGCATGGCATATGGTAGGCTCTCAACAAATACTAATGACTAATATTCTTGGAGGGTTTGCATGAGCTCCATGCCACGCTCTGCACTTAGAATGCATTAGCTCGTTGGATCCCCATTTGCTGATGAGGAAACAGAGGTGCAGGGAGGGCAAGTAACTCCTGCAAGGTCACAGAGTTGGTGGCTCTGAGATGCTGGCTCCAGCACCCACCTCTTGACCCATATGCTGTACTCTACTAAGTATCAGTCTCCTGCCCCAGGTCCCCTCATCCTGCTGTTACATGCAGTACGGTCACTCAACAAATCATAGATTCACAAAACACTTTCTCTGCACAAGGAAAAAAACAAGGGCCCCAGGAAGTGAATGCCCAGGGTCACTCAGCTAGAAAGTGGCAGAGCCAGAACTAGAACCCAGGGCCACTGGCTGCAGAGGCAGCACCCTCTCTGGGGAAGAGGCCACTTCTATCCTCGTGCCATGGTTTAGAGATACTGGCAGAAACCTCTGCCCAGGACAGACCCTGCTCTGGGTCTGCCACTAATTTGCTGGGTGGCCCTTAGCAATCTCTTCTGTGATGGTTAATTTTCTGTGTTAGCTTGACTAAGCCACGTGGTGCCCAGATATTTAGTTAAACATCATTCTTGGTGTGTCTGTGAGGGTGTTTCTGGAAGAGATTAAGAATTAAATTGATAGACTGCCCTCCCCAATGTTGTAGGGCCTCATGCAATCTGTTGGAGGCCTGAATAGAACAAAAAGGTAAGGGAGAATTTGCTCTCGCTCTCTCTCTCTCTGCCTGACTGTTGAGCTGGAACACTGGTCTGGAACTCACACCATCAACTCTTCTGGGTCTCCAGTTTGCCACCGGCAGATCTTGGACTTCTCAGCCTCTGTAATTGTGGGAGCCAATTCCTTATAATAGGAGATAGACAGATGGATAGATAGATAGATAGATAGATAGATAGATAGATAGATAGATAGATAGATTTCTCAGCACTATTCATTCCTCACTTGTTCCCATCTGTGGTCCCGGTACTGTGAGGGGTCAGCAATCCTGTGGGAAAGGTGAGGGTACAGCCTCTACCTTGCACAGGGCCCCATCCACACATCCAGGAAGAAGCAGAGCCAGGGCTCAAACCCAGTCATGTCTAGGGCCAGACTTAGGGCTTCTCAGGGCTCTCCCATTGCAGTATTCTAGAATTCTGCCATTCTGTGGCCCTAAGCCACTCCCAGCCAAGATCACCAACACTTGGTCCTCAGCCCAGGGAAAGGTTTTGGGGAGAGAGAAAAACTTTGGGCACATGAGGGAAAAGATATGGCCCTTGCTCTCAAGTGGGGGTACCCTCAAATCCTCTCTCTCCCTCATCCCCACAGCCAATCAGAGACCAAGCAGTACGGCCCAAGCCAGTTTGGAAGGATTCAGAGGTGAGTTGAAGTCATCCTCCAGTGAGGCAGCAGGACCAGGCCTGGCCCTAGTACTGAGTGCTGGCCATGCACCCCTGGCCATTCTCAGGATCAAGATCAATGTTTACAACTATCACCCACATTCAGCCTGACATTCCTGCCTCAGGTCTGAGCCTCTCCTGGACCACTCCCTCTCCTTCCACATCTAGTTATCCCTAACTGAGTTGATGTTACAGCTTAAATGGCTCTGCATCCAACTCCCCCACTTCATCCTCACTGAGACACCCCTTAGGTCAGGCCCCCTTCATCTCTTTCTGTAGTGGCCTTCTCATTGGTCCCCAGCCTCCACTTTTATCCCTCCAACCCATCCTCCACAATGCTGCCAGGATGATCTTTCTGACAAAACTGGCCACGTCACTCCCCTGCTTGAAACTCTCCATGGCTCCCTGATACCCTCAGGACAAAATCTGAACTTCTCAGTTGGGCCCACAAGATGCTGCTTTGGATCCTGTCACCCTGCCACTCTTCCAACGTAACCTCAGTCATGCTCTTCCTTGCCCTCAATGCTACAAAAGCACCAAATTACACATGGTTCCCCTGAACACGTCATGGTTTCAAGCCTTCTTTGACTTTGTCTAAGCTGTTTCCTCTACCTGAATTGTGTCCCCTAGGTGGTACATAGCAAACCCCTATTCATCCTTCAAAATCCTGCTCAGATATCACCCTTCACCCTGAAGCCTTTCCTTACCACCTCCTCCCCACAGCAGCACTAATTATAATAATACTTAACGTTGATTTGGTGCTTACAGGCATTGTCCTAGACCCACTACATGTCTCATTTAATTTAATTATCCAATGCTATGAGTAGAGTGACAGTTTTAAAACTGTCCCCTCACCTTAAACCTAGGTAGTTTGTGACTGCCTCAACTAATAGAATGCAGCAGCAGTGATGTGATGTGCCTTCCCAGGTAGGTTATAAAAGACCATGCAGCTTCCACCTTGGTCTCTTGCTTTCCAGACATTTCCTCTCTCAAGATGCTCCCTCTCCAAACCCACCAGGCGCTGAGAAGTCCAAGCCTCATGCACAGGCCGCTAGTGGCTCTGCTCGTATTGTCCAAGCTGAGCCTTGGAGTCACATGTGAGTAACAGATGATTCCAGCCCCAGCCACTTTCGTCACCCCTAGACATTCAAGTCTTCCAGCAGAGGCACCAGATTGTGGAGCAGAGACAGGCCGTCCCCACTGTGCCCTGTCCAAATTCCTGACCACGGAACCTGTCGACACGTAATACGATGGTGGTTGTTTCATGACACTGAGTTTGGGGAGTTTGTTACACAGCAATAATAGTCACAACTCTGTTATGGTCCACTCCATTTTACAGATGGGAAAACTGAGGCAATGAGAGGGTAAGTAAATTACACAAGGTCCTAAAGCTAGGAGGGAGTTGAGTCAAGATGGAAACTCAGGCCATCAAGTTCCAGAATTGGAACTTACCTGCTTTTCTCTCAGCCAATTTCACATGATGGTGTAATTGACCACTTAGATGTCTGCCTCTACCTTCAGACTGAGCTTCTTGAGGGCAGGGAGGCATCTTACTCCTGTCTCTATTCCCAGCACTAGCTCAGTTCCTGGCATAGAGCCGATGCTGAGGACAGTTTGCTGCACTGGCCTGAGTGCCACAGGGAAGCCCCTGCAGCGGGGTAGGGTGGGGTTTGGGTCACTGGAGCTGAGCCTGTCTGTGCCGTGGTCTCCCCTCTGGCTTCCTCCAATGCTGCCCTGCTGATCCCCAGGCCTTCACCCCACCCAAGGCTTTGACTCATTATCTATTTAAATTGATGATTTTCTGCCCAGTCTGCTCCCTGTGCCCCCGTGGCCCAGCTGACAGCTTCATTAAAAACGGTTGTGGTTGGCGCCTCTCAGTCCAGCAGAGCCCACAGGCATGCATCATCATGGACCTCACAGCCCCGGCCACCTCCCCACTTCTGCCACCAACGACACGTGGGACAGCCCAGCTTAGAGTCAAGGGTTTGAATCTCCACTAGTTACGCCCAGGGACCCCTCCCCTCTGGGTCAGGGGACAAGGGGCAACCTCCTAAGTCTGAGGCCCCCAAAGAGATGGGTCCATGGTCAACAGCTTCCCCACAAAGAAGACGAAGACCAGGACCAGAGTCAGTGGAGATAGCTGAGTGCAGACCCTGGCTCCGTGCTGGGGCAACACTGGCTTTGGGGAAGCCACCCTCCTGACCTGCCTTCCAGCTGCAAGAGGAAAACCTCAGAGTGACTCCTCAGGAGTAGGAGAACTTTCAGGCACTGCACAAGCCTCCTGGGGGCTGCTTTTTAAAGAAGGGGTCTTTGCCCTCAGCGCCACTGACCCCTGCTCTCCCACTGGGTGACCTCAGGCAGGCCACTCAACTTGCCCTTCCTCAAAGGCTCAAACAAGAAGCTGGATACCCTTCATCTGAGTGAGAAAACAGGCACAGGCCAGGGCCAGCTCAGGTGATGAAAAGATGAAATAATAATAGCTAAATTTTATTAACATTTTTCTATATCTCAGACACTCTTCTATGTGCTTTCCCTGCATGAATTTATTCATTCATCCCAACAACTCTAGTGGGTAGGCACTGTTGTGACCCCATTATGCAAATGAGGAGACTGAGGCACAGAGGGGTCAGGTTACTTGGCCAAGGTCTCACATGCAGCTAGCAGGTAGAGGATAGAGGAGACACAGTCAAGCAGACCAGATCCAGAGTCCTGACCACTCATCCCTCTCACTGTGCTAAGCCAGTGTGAAGTGCTTAGCACAGCGTGGCACACACAGTAGGTGACGAAGGACCCTTAGGCCAAGGAGAGGGGCACACACGGGCCCCAGAGGCCACAGGGAGGGACTGCCACCCCCATCCAGAGCAGTGGGTTCAGACTGTCCCCACCTCCTTGTAGTTTAGCCGTGAAGATGCGGAAGGCGAGGAGGCCAGTCTCCAGCTTGCCTTGTCCTTTTGTCCGTCCGCTGGCATGAGAAAGGGATCCAAGAGTTATTTACTGCAGAGTTTGCATTACGATGTTCTCACCCTTACTGTACATCCTTTAAAGGTGAAATAAAAATATCTAAAGGGGAAAAAAAAGCCTTTTTATTCAGCATCGTAAAAGTCATTGGCAGAGCTTCCTCTGGAAGGGGAAAAAACAGCATAAAATTCTGCAGTGACACTGTTCTGGGAGAACCTTCGCAGCCAGCCTGAGTCTGGAGGGTGTGCCTAGGGGTTAGACTGCTAACGGGGACCCTGCACATGGCTTTGGGCTCCACCAGGTGGGCCTGCTGCTGCATCCCCAGAGCCTACAACTAGATTAGCGGAGTGGGAGCTTAACAAATGCTGGTTAAACTCAAGAGTGAATACATGAATGAGTACTGGAGTGAACACTTCCCCAGAGTTTGCCCAACTGTCCCCAGTGGGAGGGCCAGCAGTGGACCGGAGCATCATGGTGCCCAGCACCTTGAGACTGACTTCCCAGCAAATCACCGGATAGGTCACACTCTCTCACATCCACCTCACACTCTGTCCTTCTGCCGTAAGGGGGTTTAACGCAGGCTTCCTGCCTCAATTTGTCTGCTCAACATCAATTGCTCATGCCCTCCACTTCCTGCCTTGAACTCTAAGGGGCCTCCTCCTCCTCTTGCTGGGGCCTGTGCCTTGCTCAGTGCCCTTCTAGGCTCTCTGCACAGGGTATCTAGGTGCCTGTGTCTTTGTTTCCCTCAAGAGGAAGTGTATTCCTCAGAACAGTGGACCTGTTAGGAAATGCTCAGTAAGTGTGTCTCAGGTGAATGAGCGAATGAATGAATGAGTGAGTAAATGAATGACTGACATTTGCATGATCCTTGACACTTTACAAAGTATTTCCCCATATAGCGCTCCAAGAACTCTCACCACCCCTTCCTCAAATGTGGTATCCAGCTTTGACATCATGAACTCATTTTACAGATAAGAAAGCAGAGACACAGAGAAAGCAAGAGAGTTGCCTAAGATGCAATGAGTATGGGTATCCTTGAATCCAGTTCTACATCCTTTGCTTTTCCACTGTAACAAGTTGCAATTCACAAACTGTCACTCTTGTCCAACACACCTACAAATGCATGCACACACACAGACACAGATGGATACACACTACACATATGCACACAGATGTGTGTGCTCACACGCCTGGATGCATGCATGCACATACACAGATGCATCCAAATACATACATGTATGCGCATGCGCGCGCGCGCACACACACACACACACACACACACAGACATTCATGGCAACGAGCAGAAACAATAGGCCTGAAAAGAAAAACAGGAGTTGAGGAGAGAGGGGAGAAGTCCCAGAGGCCTCCTTATGTGCCTCCCACCAGCATCAGGCTTTGCCTTTGATTTTCAACTTTTAATTTTCACATCATCAGTTACTACATCAAAGCAATTTTACTGCAGGTGCGTTGGACCCAAGCTGTTTCTAGCAGCCCTGATTCCAAATTCCTCTTCCCGCTGGGCCCATGTTGCCAATGGCATTTCACTTCTCATTAAATTCCACGTGGGGAGCATGAGGAAGCAGGGGCAATGGCCGTGAAAGCACCTCTCACCTCTGTTTCCAACACTTGTTCACTTCTGTTTAAATGTTGCTTAAGGAATTATGTTTGGGGTTCTGGTTAAACGTGACGGAAAAAACCTCCTTCGCTGCCTAGCCCACTGGGCTCTTGTGGAGATAAAATGAGAGGACGGATGTGGATGGGCTGTGTAAACTCTGAAATGCTGTGCATACACGATGAAGTCACCCTTCACCTCCCTTCCTCCCAACACAGCACTGAAATGACTAAGGGCTTTTGTTAAGACTTAAACAAGACAAGAGAAAAGGAGAGAAGGCAACAAAATTTGCAATGCTGAGGAGCCGATGGGTGAGTAGTGACTGACTCCCCAGGCCAGAGAAGGCTGAAACCTGAGTGGGCAGGACCTGGCTGCCCCCTATTGCAGAGGCCCAGAAAGTCTCCAGTACTGGGGATACCAGCTGTTTCTGAAAGTGGGGCTCAAAGTCAGGCTAAAAATGGAAGCATTGACCGAATGTCTGCATATGAAATAGTCAGAACCTCCAGATATAACCCTCACTCCCCAGCACAAGAGAGAGCAGTGGATCTGGACAGCTACAAATTCCAGAACACAAGGCCTCACCACGGGCAAGATGCTGATGGAAAACAGAGGTATTAAGTAAAGGTCTACACACCTCCTACTCCCACTCAATTTCCTGAACTTTGGCAGCCCAGCTTCTACCACCCAGGCTGAAGCTCGGAGGATTCCTCTCTGATGGAACAGTACAGCCCAAGAACAGACTGAGAGCTAGGTGTCCCCCAGACACCCTCCACGGTTTTGCCACACACCAGGCCCATGCACATGAAACTTCCAGGCAGCCAGGGCATCCAATAAAAAAGATGAGGACCCCAAAACAACAACAAAAAAATCTGGGGGAAAGGGGCTCAGATGAAACAGAAGCAATTTAGGAAGGAGCAGGATATCTCAAAACCCTACAATTATCCTTGGAGAAATAAGAGAAAATACTGCATCTGTGAAAAAGAAACAGGCTCCTATTAAATTTTTTTAAAAAAATAATTCTTTAAAAAATAAAAAGAATTTTTGGAATTAAAAAGAGAGAGAGAAAATTCCACTGGGGGGATGGTGAATAACATTGAGGAAATCTCCTAGAAAGTAGAACGAAAAGAATAAGAATAAAAAACTGGTGAGGAACTTCCCTGGTGGTCCAGCGGTTAAGACTCCGTGCTCCCAATGCACTGGGGCCTGGGTTCGATCCCTGGTCAGGGAACTAGATCCCACATGCCACAGCTAGAGATCCCACACAAGGCAATAAAGATCCCACGTGCCACAACTAAGGCCAGGTGCAGCCAAATAAATAAATAAAATTTTTAAAAAACAGGTGAAAATGATAAAATATGTCAATCAGTCCAGGAAATCCAACATCTAATTAATAGGTGATCCAGAAAGAGAAAGAAATTGGAAGTAAGACAATTATCACAGAATTAATATAAGCAAATGTTTCAGCACTGAAAGATATGAGTTTCCAGATTAATGGGTCCCCCATACCAAGGTGCTTCATGGGGAAATTTCAGAACACTGAGGATGAAGAAAAGATATTAAAGCCCCCAGAGAGGAAAGAAAAAATCTGGTCACATACAAAAAGATCGGGAAGCTGCATGGCATTAAATTTCTCCTAAGCAGTCTCAGAAATTTTATCTCCCATGTACCACCAAAATAAAACCATAAACCAAGAAAAAATGAAGGTGCAGGATCCAGGAAACATGACATGCAGACAGGAGAGAAGCAAAGGAGGTTTTGAAGTGGTGATAAAGAAACCCCAGGATTGCAGCTATGCCAGTGCATGTGAAAGGAGAAGGATGGAGGGCTCCACAAGGGATGTCTCCAGAGGAAAAGTGAAGCCAAGGGACCACATGATGGATACCCTGAGAGCAGCGTGTGGAAACTCCAGGCTTGGAAGAAGGATGCTCCTTCTAAAGTGCTTTCTTCAGACCCTAAGATGCTAATTTCCTTCACCTACCACCCCTTAACCCAAAGCAGTTTGTGGCTCACCCTAAAGCACTAGCTGGTTGCTATGGAGATGGCTGTATGCATAAGCAGAACAAATATTCATTTCTCTCCAAAACTGGGCAGGGGAAGCTATTAAGGCATTGCTTACTTGGATAGATGTGGGAGACATTATATTAGGGTTCAGAGAAGATTTTACTTATTTATTCAGAATCATCAACATCAGTGTGAGGTTACCTGGTGGAGAGGGAGAAGACTGCACAAGAAGCTTAGGTGGGAACTTCACCTCTAGTGAAAAAGGTGGTCCAGAACTGATATTATAATGTTGGCTGCCTTTTATTTATTCATTCATTCATTCATTCATTCATTCATTCATTTTGGAAGGGAGAAAGAATTTCAACCATGAAAATTCAAAAAGTCCTAGACTTTGAAAACAGAAAACAAGAGATTATGGAGTGTGAGCCTCTCACTGTACAGAGAAGTGCCTCAGGTTGTACACAGCAAGTTAACTAAAGACCAGGACCAGAACCTAGGTCCCCTAACACTCCTAGCCACATGCTTCCAGAACCTTCTTCAAGGTCACCTATCTCTCATTTAAGCATTCTACAAAAATAGAATCAAGCATTTTATTCTGGGCCAGGCAATGAGTGTATTTAAACAAAGACACAATCTAGTGACAAAGAAAGCATGTAAACAGTAAACAGGCACAGGTAAAATAATGGGATGTGTGGTATAATGCAGGTTTGTACCAGGTGACATGGAAAAGGAGTGCAAGTCAGCCTCTGGGGGGTCAGGGAAGGTTTCCCTCCCAGGGCCTTAAAGGGGTGGGTTTTCTCCAGAGAGGTGTAGCAGGGTAGGGGTAGCATTCCAAATGGAGGACCAGCCTGTGCAAAGGCAGGACTGCTCCGATTCGCTGGAATGTAAGGTCAAGGCTGTGAGTTGAGGATGGAAAGACAGGCTGGACTTCAGACTCACAGAGGTGCTTTTGGAGGATGGACTACTAAGGATCAGCAAGTCAGCCTGTAGAATAGGTCTACCAGGACAGCCCAAAGTGGGAAATGGGAAGTAACGGGGAGGAAGTTCATCTCAGAGGTCTGGGGAGAATCAGGAGTGGGACAGGTAAGTGCTCCTTCACCCCTTCTCCCACCCTCAGGTCTCGGCTCCCTCCCCCTTAATTCCTCAACCTCCCACTCCACCCCCAACCAGCGGGCCCAGCCTGCAAGGTAATTATAAAGAAGTTAAACCGAATTACACACGCAGGGCTTATTTTGTGTTTTTCTGCTGCTGCTGGCTGCCAATTATGGTGCAATTAGACTGCCTTCATTAGCAAATGAGAATAGAATTAACATTGTTAATTACTCATTCTGTTAAATGGAGAAGAGGGTGTGGTGGGATGGGGGTGGGGGAGTGGAGGGAGAGAGAGTGCATGGCAGGGGGGGGAGGTTTGCAGTCTCCCTGGGGCTCCAGGGCCCATGGGAGGTGAAGGAGGAAACCAAGATCTACCCAATGTCAAGACACAGGTGGGGTGAGACAGGCCAGAGAAAGGAGGCTTTGCTCCTTCATGACACTCACTTCCACTCACTGTGTACTCAGTCTGTACAGCACCTCACATACAGTATCCACTTCATCCTTGCTACCCTGTGTGAAGTAGGTCTTAGCAACCCCACTTTGAGAGGAGAAAAGTGATGCTCAGAGAGGTTAGGTAACTTTCCCTAAGTCACACAACTCTAGTAGGTGGTAGAGTCAAGCACTTCTCCACTGCTGACTGCCAGGACCTTTGGTTCTCCTAGGAAAGGGGACCCACATGTAAATTATACTTTATGTAGTGACAGTTTTGAGTCAACTCATTTGATGCTTAGATTTGCCCCATGTTGAAAGAAGAGTTATTAGCCTCATTTTCTCATGAGGAAGCTGAGACTCTGAGAGTCTAATCCAAGGTTGATTTACTATGGCCTGTGGGCCAAATCCGGCCTGCCACTTGTTTTGGTAAATAAAGTTTTACTGGAACACAGCCATGCTCATTTACTTGTATGTTATCCACGGCTTGCTTTCGAACTAAAACAATAGAGCTGAATAGTTGCGACAGTGACCATGTGGCCCACCAAGCCTGAAATAATTACTCTCTGGCCCTTTGCAAAAAAAGTTTGCCAATCCCTGGTTTAAATAGTTAACATAAAGTCATAAAGTGCCTGCATAAAAGTGTGGGATTTGAACCCAGGTCTTCTGGCCTCCAAACCCAGACTCTTCAACAACTTTTATCCAGAGGGAAAAGGGGCAGTTCTAGATAAAATAGGCTTCCAGTGAGTTCAGAGAACCTTTAATTGCCCCCGAGGAGAGACTCATAGCAGACAATTAGAATTATTTCATCCTGACTTCTGAAATTTGATAAGGTTGGCTGCTTTCAGCAACAATCAATAGAAAAGTCAATTATGAGTGGTTTTGGAAAAAAAAAATAAGGAATTCATTATTTCTTATAACAGGAAAGCCAGAGGTAAGGCAATTCCAAGTTTGGTTAATTCAGCTGGGTCCTTGGGATACCATCCAGGACCCAGGTTCTTTCTCATTTTCTGTTCTCCTTTCCTCAGCAACTTAACCACTTCCCTTGTGATCTCAGTATGGCTGCCAAAGCTCCAGGCATCACATCCTCACCCAACAAAAACCAAAGATGGTGGGTAGCTGCTTCTTCTGGCAAGTCAGTTTTTCAAATCTCAGAAGGCCTTTCCCAGAAGGCACCCCTGCTCCACCAACAACCTTCCCCTTAGTTGTCACTGTCCAGAACTGCACAACATGCCTGTGCATGAACAATAACCAACAAAGGAAATGGAACTATCATTTGGCTTAGATTAATCGCTTAGGATTCACTCCTAGGGCAGGGAGGGTCCCAGCCTCCCCTGAAAAAACATGGGTGCTAGTATCTTAGGTCTGATACCAAAAAAGAAGTGGGGGAGAGGGGTGGCTGTTGGGAAGGCAATGGACGGAAACTAGAATTCTTATTCCGCTGGTCACGCGAAAGTCTTTAACCCCTGGGGTCTGGGCAGTAGACACAGTCCCTCTTCCTTATCTCTCTTTCCAAAGCCCTGTTGCCTCTTCTGGTGCAGGGGGGCAGGAAGAGCCAGGGGAAGGGTTCATCTCCCCAGCTTCCTGGCCTCTAATTAACTCATAGTGTAGGCACAGCCCTCCAGGGACTCTTTGGCCTTTGGTCCTCTCTTCCACATCCCAGCCCAGAAAGGCCAAGGTTTCCTGGCAACCCCCTGCGGTGCTGCCTCCTTCATTCTTATTCTCTAGTCTTCCGATTAGATGACCTCACAAGCCATGAGCTATGCACCAAGGAGTGGAGGCCTGAGTGGTCCCAGGCAGTGGGCTGAACCAACAGGTCACACTTTCTGAGAGGTGCTCAGAAATCTGCCCACCTGGGCTAAACGCCAGCACTGTAGTGCACTACAGATGGCCAGGGCCAGCCTGGGCAGGGCATGTCCTGCTTCTCCAAGTCTCTCCCTCCCCTCCATCCCTGCCCAGGCTGGCACTTCATTTTCCTGCTTCCAGATTCCCAGCACACATTCTCTGTCTCTCTCTTTGTCTCAATCTCTCTCTCTCTCTCTCTCCCTCTCTCTCTCTCTCTCCTCCTTCCCCTCCAACCCAGACACAATCTCTTCTTTTAGACTCTGGGCAACTGGGTTCATGCACCTTTGCCAGAACTTCCTTCCTGTCATCTGGGCAGGATTGGTGAGGCAGAGAGGTTACCCAGCCATTTAAAGAAAGTTTGGGGAGAAGGATGTCAGGCAAGGTGGGTCCCATCTGGGTGCCACCTGTCACACACAAAGGCTCAGAGGCAAATTCCACAAGGCCACGTGGCCTTCGTTAAGAAAGAAGAGTTACAGGGAGCGGGGGTGGAGGGACTGTACATGAAGCCAGTGAGGGAAGGCCTGGGTCTATTTCCTCCCATCATCGATGACACTGCACTGGAGCAGGGCCACCTCCTGATGGCCAGTGCAGGTTTGCATTTCAGGCAATGTTGCTGGCAGGCCCAGCCTTGGGTAAATCTTCATTGTGTAAAAGAGGGGAGGCATGTTCCCTCCTGTCTTAGGTCAGTCGGGCAATGTAGATGCCATGGAATTCACCCCAAACCTGGGGGCCTGGCAGGTGGTGACCCCAAAGGGAAAATCTAACTCAGCCCCAAGGGGGAATGGCCAACCCCATGGGTTAGACATATATGTGACAGAGCCCAAAGAACAGAAAAAGAAGAGGTTTAAATGACTTCTGTCCTGTCCTAGTCCAGGTCTGGAAAGGCCGGTGCCCCTGGAGAAGAGGTGTACATCCTTGCTTGTCTGGAGCAGACATGAACGATGATGCAAGAATAGGACAGTTGGAAAGTAACCCTGTGCCCCTGGGAACATGGGTGGCTGCACTCAGGTCAGCTTCCTGCGGGGCTGTGGCTTCCCCCAGCCCACCTCTGACCTGCAACTTTCCACGGGCCCCATATGCTAAGCAGCCGTTTCACAGCTAACTCCTTTCAATAGCAGGCGCCCATGTCCAGACTGCCTGGAGCCAAGTAGTCTAGGTTTTCTCCCCTGTAAACAGGTAGATGAGCCTGGGGTCAGGAGTCAATGTCTTCCTAAGGCATGCAAAGCCGCTCCAGTGTCCAGCACGTGGCCGGGCCCAGACAGCCTAGGATGATGGAAAAAGCAGGGCACCAGGTCTTCCCTTCTCTTGTTCATCCTGGCTTTGTACATTTCCCCTTTCTCAAACAGAGATGCTTCCCAAATGCCATGTGGCATTTGGAATTCCCAAGTCCCAAGCCCTGGTACAGGACAAGTAGCCATGCTGAAGATGTCCTACCTGGCCTAGGTTGATAAAAAGGGAGAAAAGTGGGAGACAGGAATTTTCTGAGCGCCCAGAGCATGCCAGGTGTAAGGGCGTCTGAGTGGTCAGGGGTCTGAGAGCCTGAGGATCAGTTTCCTCATCTATAAGATGGAAAGAATAACACAAGTGTTGGAAGGATGAGATGTCGGGGTCTGGGGGTTCCCCAGGTCAAGGGGAATTGGGAAGGCCCAGTTCAGGGAGGCGCCAGCCCTCAGTATACACAGAGAGGAATGTGGTACCTGGAAAGGTGAATTAGGGCCAAATCCCAAAAGGCTTTGAATGCCAAGTCAGGGTTTCTGGACTTATCTGATAGGCCATAGGGAGCTATCAAAAGTTTATGAGCAAGGGAGTGACCTATTAGAGCCATGTTCCCAGCAGAAACATTAGGATAAAAATTTGGAAATGTAAAAAAAATAAAAACCAACAGAAAATGGAGTTTGTTGTCTGTCATCTTGGTGAAGAGAATATTCCAGTCCCAGGCAAAGGAACTTAAATGACTAAAGACATTCCAAGGCGTGAGTGGGAGCTGGGTTGCTAAGGCCAGATGGTGCGATACACCCAGACCACTGAAAAATCCATCTCCCACAGGTGGCCCCAAAACAATGTCAGCTCCAGGCCAGATCCCATCCACCTGCCATTCCTGTTAATAACAAAGCCTAATTAGCATGGCTTTTAAGCATCCATTACCTTAATTTAACCCAAAAATCTAATGGAGCTTTATTGGAATTTTTTTTTTAATTTATTTATTTTTGCTGTGTTGGGTCTTTGTTTCTGTGCAAGGACTTTCTCTAGTTGTGGCGAGCGGGGGCCACTCTTCATCGCGGTGTGTGGGCCTCTCACTGTCGTGGCCTCTCTTGTTGCGGAGCACAGGCTCCAGATGCGCAGGCTCAGTAGTTGTGGCTCACAGGCCTAGTTGCTCCGCGGCACGTGGGATCCTCCCAGACCAGGGCTCGAACCTGTGTCCCCTGCATTAGCAGGCAGATTCTCAACCACTGCGCCACAGGGAAGCCCTATTGGAATTTTTTTCAGCAAAATTAACCCTGCGGGTTTCTTACACATGTTTTCATTCGGGGCTGTGAGCAGTGAAGATAGAGAATTAGAATTAGCCCTTGTGGTTTTTGCTGTAATCCAGTTCCTCTGTCCCCAAGCCCCCAGGTATGTAGGTCTTTGTTTAGCAAAGCTCCTGTCCCTACACCAAATGGTCCCCATAAAGACCATTAGGATGGTAGGAGATTCAAGCCCCAAGGTTTGATCAGGTGCCTCTCTGATTCAAACATATCCCACCCCACCCCAAAAGCTGCAATTCTGGGACCCTGAAGAATCTCAGGATACCAGGATAGGATCCCTAGATAGGCAGACTTTCACCATTCGATGTTTTAACCCAAACCCATTCCCCACTCCCTTCTCCTGGCTATCTTCCAGCTAGGGGTGGCCATGTAACCTGGTTCTAGCCTAAAACAAATAGGCAGAGGCTCAGGGGAGGGCATCTTTCCCTGAATAAAAAGACAAAATTAACTAGAAGAATGCCCTCTGCCCATTCATCCTTCCCTCTTCTCCCCCCTGGGAACATGGATGTAAGGTGTGGAGCAGTACAACCATCTTCTGCCATGAAAATAAAAGCCCCAGGCTGGGGGCAGTGCTGTAAAGGGCTGTTCGAGGTGGGGAAAGTAGAAAACAGGGAGAGCCTGGGCCATGGTACAGTCCTCAGCAGTCTATGCTTCAGCTTCTTGTTGCAAGAAACAAACTCTTTCATTGCATAAGCCTCTGTCAGTCAACCTTGCTGCTACTTGCAGCCGAAAACAATCCTAACTGATAGAGCTGGATTCTGGTCCCAGATTCTGTGTGATTTGGGGCAGGTCCCTGTATCTCTCTAAGTATCGGTTTCCTCACTTGAAAAACAAAAGAATGGAATAAAGCATGCTTAAAAATTTTTTTTTTACTCAGTAGACCCTAAAAATCCCACCCTACTCCACTGAAATTGTGTTCCATGAAAAGCTTATACACCTAATCCAAGGGGAGTCGTTTAAGCAAGCAAGGAAGCTGGAGTCCTGCCTGCACCAGAGAAGCCACAAAGACGCCACTGGGAACCCCAGTGCTCCAAAGTGCACGGTTCACAAAATGCCCAGCCTTAAAGACATCTGAGGGCTCTTCTGGCTCTGGTATCACGTGGTTTCACTTCCAGAAAGCACTCAGTAGCTCTGGAACCTGGAAGCCAATGTGGCAGGCAGAGTTCTAGAGCAGTGCTTCTCTGCCTCTAGTGTGCTCAGTCTCCTGGGGATCCTGATCAAATGCAGATCCTGATTCAGTAGGGCTACAGTGTGGCCTGATTTCTAACAAGCTCCCAGTGATGTTCAAGCTCCTGGTCCATGGACCACACTTTGAGTAGCAGTCTTAATATCATCTTCATCACCATTATCATCATCGCTAGCCAGGCCATTCCTCTTGCCCTGTCACACATCCCAAATCAGGCAAACAGCCTAGGGCAGTGAGGAGAGCTCGTCCCAGAGTCAGGCAGATTGGGGTTGAATGCCGACTCTGCCACTTCATCTGGAATTTGCAGCATCTTGCTCAGCCTCCAAGCTTAACATGGATGCTACCAGGCTGAGTAATACTGAGTAATACTGTAAAGCAGGCAGGGGCTGCAGCTGAGGCCCAGCACGGTGCTCTCAGCCAACTCAGTCATCCTTCTGGAGCAAGGCAACCCGGCAAGACAGGGCCAGGGCTGACATGGGGTGCACGGTGGGGGGATAGAAAGCAGGTGGTGAGAGGAAGTGGGAGAGGGAGGGAGAAATCAGGGTTGGTATGTCAGAGAATTTTGACATTAAAGGAAAGTGCAAATTATATGCAAATGGAATCTCTGTCTAAGAATACTATGACTGGATAAAGATGCCTCTGCTTGGAGATATCCCCCATCTCTGCAGCCTGAGTCTAGAAGTGACCCTGACCTTAACTTCCCAAATACCAATTTTCAAGATGGAAAGAAGTCATCACAAAAACTTAGCAACCATCTGATCTAACTTTATCCCCATTTTTCAGGTGGAGAAATTGAGACCCAGAGAGGTTAAGCAACTTGCTCAAGATCATCTAGTTGGTGGCTGGTCTCTTGTCTGTGGCTCTGCATGAAATGGTGACAGGGAATAGGGGGACCCCTATTTCATACAGGCCCTGAAAAGGAGGCAGGCTGAAGGAGGCCGGAAGGGTGTGACAAGATGCTGTCATTGAGCCAACCGAAACAAAGCCCTTTTGTCAGGCCAAGCAGCCAAGACAGGAAATAAAGATGTCAGGGCTCCTGCTCCTCAGTTAGCATCAGTGTTTCTCTTTAACCCAGCCACCTGCAGATGGCAAATCTGGCTGCCTTGGGGGCCCTACTTCTCACCAGCTCCTTGAGGATCTTGGCAAGACCGACAGTTGCAGAGCTTGGGGGTAGGGAGCAGGACCCCGCCTTCTATGCGGTATAGGAAACGCACCTAGACTCTGGCATCGCCCAAGGCCAGCTTCCAAACCCATCTCTCACACTGGCTGTGTGACCTTAGGCAAGTGTCTCCCCTCTCTGGTCTTCAGGCTCCTTGGCTATGAAATGGAGACAGAAATTCCACCACACCAGGAACATTCAACTACACACAAAGGTGCAATGCCTGGCACAAACAGGCCCTTGACACATGTGACTTCCTGCCCTCATCCTGCCATCTGGTGACACAGATACAGCCCTGCCCTTGGGGAGTTTCTAGTCTGTGGAGAGAGAAATTTAGTCTTTAAATAATTCAGAAGTGATTTACTCTTGGGCACCTGGAATATTTTCCTAGCATTAGCAGATTTTTTTTTCATTGGGATTAAGGTTTACTCAAGCCAAGATCAAAATGAGTTTGCATTTTTGAGCTCACAGTGGAAGACAAATTTAGGAGAGAATAATGACCAAAAATGAAGACTCAGAAATTACTGAGTCAACTGACCAGAAGTGGATTTGTACTGGCAGTGTGGGAAATAAAAGAACAAGAGGAAGACTCAGTGAGGCCACCCTGCAGGACCTCAGGAAGCATTGGCTGGAGGCCACAGGGCAGGCTGGTGGCCCGGGCCAGGGAGAACTGGGGCCTCCCACTTTGCTGTGAGCACAGGGGACGACAGCAGCAGGGTGGGAGAAGCAGCTAGCGGACCCCTGAGAAGCTCCATGCCTCGTGGTCCCTTGCTGGCTTGGCGCATTTCTGAGTTCTGCAGGGTGGGAGCTCACCTCTCCCCTTCATAGGAAACCCTCAGATTTCAGCCAACCTTTGAGGTCCTCTCAGGCCCTCAGGTACATGGAATCTAGGGTTGTTCTCCACTAGCTTTCTGATCACTTCCTGCTCTGTTCCTCCATGGAACATGAGTCTTTGAAGGTTTGGTCCACTGCGTATTCTTCTCTTGTAAATACCACCTCCACAGTGCCAATGAAGCATGGGTCCGGCTGGTCCATTCTGATAGCACTCTCACTCCATGCCACCCTGGCACCTGCCCTGCCTCTCCCAGAGATGGGGGTGCCAAAGCCGTAGTGGCCCAGGGCCCACCTGGAATAACCAGTCAGAGTACCTCCTGGGCATGTCCAGCAGTGAGACCAGAAAGAGCCCTGCATGAGAGTTGAGAGACCTGGTTCTTGGCCCAGTGTTGCTGCCTACTTGCTGTGTGATCTTGGGCTCTCATTGGCCCTCTCTGAGTTTTATCTGTAAAATGTCCCCAACGTCCCTTCTGGCTCTGACATCCTCACCTGCTCCCCACCAAGCCCTCACCCATTGCAAAGGGAAGCTGAGAAGGAGAGGAGAGGAGAGCTGGCCTGTCCTGAGCTCTGAGTGTTGGCCACCCAGAGCTCAGGGTAATGTGAGAGAGGTGAGCAGAGCTGACACAGGGCCCTACCTCTGCTCCAAACAATCCAGGGAGCCACGTGGTCGTGTGGGAAGGAAAGGGAAGCCCCACACTGCTTTAACTGCACGGAAGCCAGTCGGAGATTTAGAGCTGAGAGTTAGCTTAAAGAAAAAATGGTGCTTATTTGGGTAGGTATACAAACTGATTGCTGCAAAGACTACTGGGAAAACTGATTATCTGACTGTGTGAAGAAACGGGATTAGGATGAGAAGAGGGAAGACACCACGATCTGCAATTCTCATCTATCCTTCAGAAATCGGATCCTCTGTGCTTTCCCAGCCCTGCAAAGTAGAGCAAGCTCTTCCCACATCACAGAGATGGCAATCAGAGGCCCGGGGAAACTGGGAGACTGCTCAGGGTCACAGAACAAGTTGGAGGCAGAGCCGGTTGAGACCTGCCCTGTCCTAACAACCTAGGAAGGCCCTCCCCTCCTTCTCTAGGGAAGCCCTGCTTTCTTAGCCCTGCTACAGGACTGCTGCTGGCTCCTCCCTGGAGGATGGTATGGTGTGTGGCCTCCAAGATGGACCCCAGTGATCCTCGCCTCCTGAGATCCTCACCTCATGTAGTCCCCTCCCACGCTGTGTGACGAAGCAGATACGACAAAATGACCTGGTGTGACTTCGAGGTTAGGTCACTGAAGACATTGCCACTTCCAGCTAGCCACCACGTTGTGAGGATGCTCAAGCAGCCCTGCTTCTCTAAGAAGTCCACGTGGTGAGCAACGGAGGCCTCCCAACCACACCAGCATGAACTGGCCAGGCATGTGAATGAGCCGTCTTGGAATGGGGCATCTGGGGGCAGACTCTCCAGCTCCAGTCAAGCCCTCAGATGGCTGCAGCCCTGGGCCAGCATCTTAACTCTAACAAACTTGGGGCCAGAAGCTCTCAGCTAAGCTGTTCCCAAACACCTAACCCAGAGAAACTGTGAGACATAATTTTTAAAAAATTTTCTTTTTTTTTTGGCCGCGCCTGTGCGGGATCTTAGTTCCCCGACCAGGGATCGAACCCATGCCCCTGCAGTGGAAGCATGGAATCTTAACCACTGGACCGCCAGGGAAGTCCCAATGTTTGTTTGCTTTTTAAGCCACTGAGTTTTGGGGTAATTGTTATGCATTGATATGTAACTGATACAATAAGGAACAGGCCAGAACAGCAGGGACCCTTCACCCCACGGCTTGGCTTTCTATTCATGAGGTCCCAGGACTTGAAGGAGCTCAGGGGCCTGGGCTGGGAGGCTGGGTTATTAGGGCTGGTTTCCAGCAAAGAGACAGCAGTAGTTGTGACCATCTGTGTCCTACCAGTACCTCCTCAGCCATGGCCTGAAGGTCCCTAGGGTCCCTGGAGTCCCATGGCCTGAAGATCAAGTCCACATGTCCTAATGAGGCGTGCAGGCCCTCCACAATCTGGGGCCTGGCCCGTGGTCTCATCCCCCTCCCACCAAGCCCTCCAGCCACAACTCCCACCCCTGCCCCACCCCACGATCCCTACCGTCCTCTCACATTGGGCCTCTCTCTATTCCCTGGACAAGAAGAGCCCTCCTGGGACTCCACACCTTTGCATATGCTGTTCCCTCAGGCAGGCATAGGCTCCTCCCTTTAGTCACCTGACAAACTCCTGCCTGAAACCTCTCTGTAATGGCTGCCCCTCTGGGAAGCACCCAACTGTCTCAGGCAACTGCCCCTGGTACTCACAGCACCTCGTGATATACGGTTCACCTCTCCATCTCTCTCTCTCTCTCTCTGAGAGCAAGGCTGTGCCTTCGTTATCCACAGGCCTTTATCACATGGCACTGGGCTTGGCACGTTGTATTTCTCCAATAAAGTGTTTTGTTGAATTAATGAATGAATAAATAAACAAACGTGTCCTTGAGCACTTCACTCCCGCTCTCTGGGGCTCAGTTACTCACCTCTCAAATAGGAATAATCGTCATCTTCCCTTCCCTGCTTACTTCGCAGCCTGTCGTGGTGATCCAGTGGGACAAAGGATGCAAACTGTGAAGTGCAATGCACCCATAAGGAGGGCTTCCCTTGACTCTGCTAAGACATCACCACCACTCTGCCTGGCTGCCCTCTCCCCTAGCTTCCTAGTTCAAGGAACTTCATAGGACCTTCTGAGAGAAAGGCAGAAAATTGTCCTCCTCTGTTCCCTGCCTCCCTCCCTCTCCCTGGAGCAACTGTGCTCTCCGTGCCACCCCCATCTTCCCCCAGCAGCATGTAGAGGCCCCTCCAGCCAAGATCTTCTCCCCCTCCTTTCTTTTCCCCACTCTCTCTTTTCAACAAGCCAACTTGAGAAATGGTAACTGTTTTCCCATTATTCAAATGGCATGGAAATTACCTACTTGGCATTCCTCTTTGACATGGAGGCTTTAATTAGCCACTGGCTCCCCAGTCCCCAGTATTTCTCCTGCTCTGCAGCTCCCTCACTTCCTCAGCCCCCTCCTCCATTAGCATCCTGATCAGAGATGTCCAGGCTTCAAGGGAAGAGAGAGAGAGAAGGAGCCGTCCGGAAAGAGCCCATCCATGGCTGAAGCGAGGAGCCTGGGTTGCAGTCTCTGCTCCTGTCACCAACACTCCAGCGACCTTGGACTTCTGTGAGGTCACACACAAGTTGGGGGCAGAGCTGTACTCTGATCAGTGCTCTAGTCTCAGTGCATATCTCCATCCTCAACTCAACAAAGTATCATCGCCCCTGTTTCACATATGCCTTTCCCAGACTTGCCTGGCCTTGGCTCCTGCCCTATTCAGCCTTCCCTCTTTCAAGAGTTTAGATCTACTGCTCCCTTGCCTATTGTTTTGGGGTGCTCACACCCCAGGGACTCTAGAGATGTGGGAGAGCTGATCTGTGAGGTCAGTTCTCGGCATGGTAGGATACGGGCAAGGCGCCCAGTTCAAATCAACGCTCAGTTCAAATCAACAAGTCTTTATTAGCAGGTGCCTGGTCCCTGCAGGTCATCCACGTGGAGTGGATGAGAGGCAACTGGTGCTGGGTGTCACGAGCCTGGAGGAGTGTGAGCCATTGTCCTGGCTCTCATGGAATTGGCAAACTAATCGAAAAGACTAGACTGTCACACAGGATGCCACCAAGAATCAAGGAGGAGGCGTAGGTGCTGGGCAAGTCACTCTACCTCTTGGGTGTGTTCGTTAAGATAACACTAACTGGGGACTTCCCTGGAGGCCCAGTGGTTAAGGCTCCACGCTTCTACTACAGGGGGCACGGATTCGATCCTTGGTCGGGAAACTAGGATCCCACGTGATGAGTGGCACAGCCAAAATAAAAAAAAGATAACACTAGCTACCACAACAGGTAAAGCCTGAAATCTCAGAGAAGTGTTCCTCTTGCTCATGTAAAGTCCAAAGCAGCACTGGGAGTGGGGAGAGGAGGGTGCACCGACCAAGCCCCCCACCATCACTGACTGGGCCAGGCTGAGGGAGGCTGTGCCATCCTCAACAGGCAGCTTCCAAGGTCCCCCTGGCCAGGGTGGGTGGCTGGCAGGTGGGAGAGAAAGGATGGATGCCTTAACCGCCTGGGCCCAGAAGTGGCGCACACCCCTTCGGGTCACATTCTATCTGTGAGAAACATACTGGGAAGTGCTATCCCGTGGGGACAGCTGCTTCCCCACACCGTGGAGGGGGTATACAGCAAGCTGTCTCTGCCACTTAAGCCTTGGTTTTATGATCTGTAAAATGAGGGCAAGGAGGACTGGATTGAATATCAGGACCGGAAAGAACCTCCCCCCATTTTACATCTGAGTCCACTGAAGTCTGGAAAGTTAACATGACTTGCCCACGATCACAAAGGCACACACAAAAATCTAGGTCCCTGGACCCTCAAACCAATGATAAAAATTCCAGCTACCGCTCACCTCCTCACACAGGCCCTTTACAAACATTGTCTCTGATCCTTGAACAAGCTGTGAAGGAGGTACCATTGTCCTCATTTTACAGACAAGAACATTGAGGTTCAGAGGAAACAGCTTGCCCAAGGTCACCTGACTGGCAAGTAGCAAAGCCAAGAGTTGACCCTTCCCAAGCTGCCTCTCCTATTACTACACCATCTTCTTCCCAAACAGCTAATGCTGAACTCTCCTTGGTACAAGGACTGAGGCCTCAGGCCTTCCCGCGCTCTGTCTCCTTGGAGCTGAAATCTCCTTTGCCTGCTCACCCTTGACCCCCTGCATGGGAGGGTCACACCATGGGCAGCTATCATTATCAACAACCAGCAGAGGCCCAGAGAGGCTGAGCCACTGCCCCAGTCACACAGCAAAGGAGGGCCTACAAAAACAGGATTGGGTTTAGCTAAAACTTTCCAGGTAGGAGTCCAGGATTGCTGTGGTGCTTTCAGTGTCAGAAACTCAAGTTCCATCTACCTTGTTGCTCCACAGCCTCTCTCCTAAGTCCACCTCAGGGCCTAGCGTGTCTGCCCCAGTGCTACATCTGCACTGCAGCCCACAAGAAAGGAAATACAGGGGAAGAGAGGTCCTTAAAGACCCGTCCCTTTAAGGACACGTCCTGGAAATTGCACATACCATTTCCGCTTCCATTCCCTTGTCCAGAACTTGCTAACATGGCTACACCTCATTGCAAGGGAATCTGGGAAATGCAGTCTTTGTTCTGGGTGGCCATGTGTTGGGTTCTTATTGAGAAAGAGGAGAGAATGCCTGTAGGAGGCCCGCAGTCTCTTTCCCAGAAACCAGTCAGGCTCAGCTGCCAGTCCAAGCACTGGGCCTGTGACAACACTGCCAGGGTGATGGAGACAAGGGCTGCAGGCTTGGTGCAGTCCCAGGGTAAGAAATGATGGGTCCCCAGCTGACTCCTTCCTCTCCAGGAGCCTTGGCTCATATTTCTGACTGTAAGGACTCAGCCCCAGGCAGGAGCCTAATGGGAACTAATGTCCATTGGGGTTTATTTGGCTTCCACCTGTGGGGTTGGTCTATCTGTCTTCTGGGAATGGGTAAGCGTCCTCCTCCAAAAGGGCAGAGAGAAGGGTTGAGCCCCCTTCTCTCTCACTGACTCACTCCCCCAAAATAAGTTCTCTGCAGAGAGGGAATGAAATGGGATCCAAGACCTCCTCCCCTAACTTTCCCTGGAGCCATACCGTGATGGTTAATTTTGTGGGTCAACTTGACTGGGCCATGGCGCTCCCAGACCTTTGATCCAACATTACTCTGGGTGTGTCTGTGAGGGTGTTTCTGGATGAGATTAACATTTGAATTGGTAGACTGAGTAAAGCAGATTGATCCTCCCTAATGTGGGTGGGTCTCATCCAATCAGTTGAAGGCTTGAATAGAACAAAAAGACTAAGTAAGAGGGAACTCCTCCTGCCTGACCACTTGAGCTGGGACATTGGTTTTTCCCAGCCTTCAGACTCAAAAACATCAGCTCTTTTTAGGTCTCGAGCCTGGCAGCTCCCAGACTGGAACTTACATCATCAGTTCTCCTGGCTCTCAGGCTTTTGGACTCCGACTTCAGCTGCACCAGTAGCTCTCCTGTCCCCATCTTGCCATCTGCAGACCTCAGCCTCCATAATTATATAAGCCAATTCCTCAAAAAAGATAAACAAACAAACATATTATTTATTTATTCACTTACTATACATAGTGAATATATCTCCACCCAACTGGTTCTCTTTCTCTGGAGAACCCTGACTAATACACATACCTGCTTGAGGCCCAGGTAAATTGGGGTCACTGGGCCAGCCCTGAGCCCCACTTTTTCTCAGCTGGGGGCTTGCACAGGTCACCTAACTTGCCCAAGCCTTGGCTTCCTCACCTATAATATGGGGTCATCATAGCTGACTCATAGGATTGGCACAAATACTAGATTAAAGGAGATTACCTAAGTGAGAGGTCTGACACGTGGTAGATGGTTCCCTTCCCTTCCCTTCCCCCATCCCCACCCAGGATAAAGCCCAATGAACTGGCAACAGGCAGCGGCTGTATCCTTCTGGAGGTAAAAGTTATCTTGGATTCATATATCCACAGCAGGTAGCCCTACAAAGGGACATAAAAATGTCTCCGAAAGCCACTCCCACACCAAGGCAGGGTTTATACATTTCTGAGATGCCTCCTCTTCATATATTTTTCCTTCGGGGCTTTCCTCCCATCTTAATTCTTGCTCACTGGGAAACATGGCAGGGGTGGCCTTGGCTAGGGGCCACTGTGGCTGCATCCCCAGTCCCACATCCCAACCCCCAGTCAGGTGTGACAGTGCCATCCATCAGCCCCCAGGTGTTGACCAGGAGTCTGTCCCTGCACTTCCAGAGCTATCCCAGATACTACATCCTCTAGATTAAGAGAGAACTGGGGTGAGACAGAGGGAGGACCCATCAAGGCATATTGGCAGGAGGGCCTTTGACCCATCATGATAAAGACTGATGGTGCTTTGAAGGCCCTTTATAGTGTTAAAACATTTCTGCCCCCTCTCTGGAGAGAGCACCCAGGAGAGGAGGGTCTGGTCCTGATTCTGTCACTACCTGGAAGTGGGGCCAAGACCTCAATTCCCTCATCTATGACACAGGAGAGATCAGATGACCTTCATGGTCCCCTCCAGACTGATTATTTGGTGATGCAAGTGGTGGACACATGTCTCCTTTGTACACCAGCACCCATATCCCCTTCCCTTTAGCCCAACCTCCCTGTTAGGAAGCCCCCAACTGTGTGTATTGGGGGCAAGGGTGGAGGGTCCCCTCTGGTGGAGCATCCTGACCCAGCTGGCCTGCAATGGGCAGCTCTCTGTCCTCTTCCCACTCCAAGGGAGCTACTGGGTTCCTGCTGTCCCCAAGATTAGCCTGTCCACCTCCTTAGGATCCAGGGAGGCCCCATGAAACTTAAATAAAATCCACTTTTTGTTAGCTGCCCAGAATTGGTTTCCATTGCTGCAGATACCCTGGCTGATACATAAGCCACACACACGCCCTGAACATACAAGCCCGTTCTTTAGGATGGTGCACCTGCCCTATTGCACATCCTTTAGTTTTTCCCCATCCCTGCCCCTTTTCATTATCAGTTACTGACGTCTCTTCCCCTTATTTATTTATTTATTTATTATTTTTTAAATTTTTGGCCTCACTGCACGGCCTGTGGGATCTTAGTTCCCCAATGAGGGATCGAACACACGCCCTCAGCAATGAAAGTGAGGAGTCCTACCCACTGGACCACCAGGGAATTCCCTATTTCCCTTTTTTAAGGGAGAAAAAGAAGAAGGTGGTAAATCCAGGATGAACAAAACTATTAAGAAGTATAACCTTAAAGGTAGCTCCTCTCCAAAAATAGAAATCATAACAAACAGAACTGCATTGCTTTAACTTAGACTGTGTTCATCCGGCAGCCCTCTGCTGAGTGCCTGCTGGGTGCCAGGCACTGTGCTAGGCATGGGGACATGCACGAATATGGACACGCCTTCCCAGGACCAGCTCACAGCCCAGCCTCCCTCAACAGATTAGAACCGAAGTCCCTTGGCAGCACGGTGTCCCTGTGTTCAATGAGATTTTGCATTATGTGAATTTGACACTATGATATAAAGAGATTAAGAAAATCTCACTTAATATGCAAAATCTGAAATAATGTGTATCTCAAACATTTTTCTTAAGCATGAAGAATGTTGAAGCTGGCAGTGAATTGTAAACTACGCTTGCATGCTCACCACACGGCAATGCCACTTTAGCGGATAAACAGGAACACCCACCAACCTCTGTCAGGATTTGCCTTAAATTATGCAGCTTTCTGAATTACACAAGGCCTTCTGGACCGTGTGTCTCACATATGAGGCGACAGGTCTGGTGTTCAGAGCTCTGGCGGTGGAATCAGAGAGCCAGGATTTTACTCCCGTCTCCACCACTGTGTGATCTTGGATGAGGCACTGAACCTCTCTGTGCCTCAGTTTCCTCATATGCACAATCAAGATAACAGTGCTGCCTCTAGGGGACTTAGGAGGATTAAATGCGTTCTTCCACGCAAGGTGTTCAGGGGAGAGCCTGCAGCCACTGGAGCAGGGGGTGTTTGCAGCGTCTCCCCAGGCTATGGGTTGGCAGGAAGAGGTCAACACCCACATTATGAGGAACATGAACTGCTGCCCAGAGTAGAAGCAGTTGCCTCAGCACCCTGTATGACCTTGGCCCTTGAGGTCCCCGGGGTTGCACAGCTACTAGAGACCTTCTTTACAGAGGTAGGGCCCTCGGATTCCAGCAACATCACTGCGCATTCATGCCCAGGGGGCTAGGGCACCATCCAGACCCTTGGCCATGACCATCTTTGGACTCATTTCAGGGCATTCACAAACACTCTATAGATTCTTTTTAAAGCTAACCCAGCACTAATAGAGCCACATCTTCATCCAGAGGAGAAAGCTGTGCAGGTGCCCATAGCTCCCAGAGCCAAGCCTCTAGCCAGCACCCTGTGTGCCAAAAGCCTGCCTCTCCAAAGTGCTCCATCATAGTTAATTTTTTTAAGCCAATCTAATGCGATAAATACTACCCTTACTTACTCTGGGGAAGGAAGGGAGGCCACCTAAGCTGGCCTGGAAGACTAGGGAGGCCTCCCCGGATGGGGGTGGAGGTACTGCTCTCCAGTATCTTGAATAAACCCAAGAAGCCAGGTGATGGGGTGGGGTAGGGTTGCCACAGATCAGGCAGGGGCAACAAAGGTATGGAAGAGAAAGCATTGGCACCTTCAAGGAATTGCCAGTAGCTCCATACACAGCGGGAAGAGCATCCACCAGGGTCTCACTCGCTCACTTCAGTGAAATGGTTTCTGGAGCAAGTGAGTGAGGCTCAGAGAGACCCTCTCAGAGGAGTCCGTGGCCTTCTTTGCACTGTGGTTGCCTGCCTCTGGCAGTCTGGTGAAGCCCATGGGATCCCACCTTTAAATGCATAAAACAAAGAATATAGAATTGCAAAGGAAATCAATTATAGCAAAATAGTTGTTATTTTCAAAAGATTTTTTAAAATAAATGTGTGCTTCTAATAATATATGAGGCTCTTTATCAATGCATTAAGTGATAAGACCTAGTGGCAGGAAGTAGTGCTGAGCAAAAATTGTTTTTCAAGATATTAGAACAATGGTGATATGATACGAAAATGCCTATGATTTCTATTGATGACAAATCCCCAGTACTGCTAATTCTACTGTGGTTCGTTGCCTACATTCTTAATGAAGGGAAATACTCAATTGCAGTTAAAGGTTAGGGAAAATAAAGATGTTACTTTTTCGCATCCAAGTTCACAGAGCCCCAGAATTCTCTCCACATTCCCCTGGGATCTCCAGGATGCCAGGAGCAAAACCCCCGCCTTACAGGAAGACCCAGCTTGGTTCTCAGAACACAGGGGTTAAGAGAATTGACCACTTGTTCCATTACTGCTGCAGGACCTTGGGCAAGAAACCCTGCCATTCGCTGCCTCAGTTTCTTGAGAATCAAATGAGTTGACACACATAAAGCAGTCAGAATCGTGCCTGGCACACAGTCGTTGGTCAATAAATGAGGGTTCGCTCTTTTCATTCTTATTCTCAGCCACCAAAGACGATGGGGAGAGAAACTCGCCGAGAGGGGCTCATTATTTACTAACTGAAGTCATGTTAATAAGGACACGAAGCACAATTAGCAGAGTTATTTCAATTCTGAGGTCTGCTTGACTATAAAAGCCTCACATTTGTCCTTCCCCGATTTCTCTGCTAATTACAACTGCTGCTGTCGTCCATCGCAGCTGCCACATGACGCCCATGTTGGCTGCATCTGAAGTAGTTGTTAAGGCCACATAATGGCGCATGCTAACTAATTGGCCATCATGCTGAGGATGAATGGAGTCAGACAACGGAGGCTGGCCAGGACTGGGCCCTAGAACCCCGAGCTGCACAGCCCCGGTGAGCTCTCAGGCCTCCACCTGCCCTCCCAAGCTGCCCCTTGGGACAAGGCTATGAGGGGGTGTAGGGATAGGAGTGCTGAACGCTGAACGAGGTGGCCCTGGGGACCCTGACTGGGGCCAGCCCTGCAGCTATTGATAACTTGCTGTGCAACCTTGACTTGGGTCCTGAACGTCTCTGGGCTGTACTTTAATCATCTATAAAATGAGGAAGAGGAGCAGGTAGATCTAGATGCTCTCTAGAGCCCACCCTACTGTACTTTGATTGTTCCATAGTAGTTTCTCTTTAGAGTGGCTGGCAGTTCTGCCCAGTCCCCTGGGGGCACCACAGGCTGCCTGAGGGTGAGGAAGTATGAAAGGAGATTGGCAGAGACAGTGGTGCTCACGGAACATTCCATCTGGAGCCCCACACTTCCCAACTTTCATGCAGTTACTAGGCCAAGTTCTGGCCAAAGGACCGTGGGCAGAAGTAACAAAGGGGCAAAGCAAAGAAGAGCTGGTACGTGGTTGCCCCACAGTCTCTTCTCACTTGTGGCCAAAGGGCTTTGTGGGGAGACGGAGGAATTGAGCTGAGATGGGAACAGCACAGATTGCCAAACCGCCCCTTGGAGGACACTCCCAGTGGACTTTGCAGAGGTTAGAAGTAAATCTTAGTTGTGTTACGCCATTAAGATTTGCAGGCTATTGTTACTATAGCATAACCTGGTCTCTCACCTCATATAGTTACTTTCCAAAAAGTATTCAAATGATGGGCTTTTTAAATAAAGGATTTAGGAGGTAACTGCTTCATAGTACTGTTAAGAATAGAGGTGTACTATAGCAAGAGGGAGTGGACTTTCTAACAATGAGGCTGGCTCAGGGATGAGATGAGTGATCCTCCCTAGGCCCCCTCACCATGCTCCCCATAACTCCTCAAGTGGGGAACTTGAAACCAAGTTTAATGCACCAGAAATCTATCAGCAGTCCCAACCATGGGGACCAGGATAGAGAGTGAGAGACCAGACATTCTCGATTTTCACTTGGTGAGTTACAAAGAAAATAATCGGTCCCGTGATGGAAGAATCATGCGATGAATTTCAAAATTGAGAAGAAAGTGTTTGGGTGTGGGTTTTACTCTGGGGTTCCCTCTCTCAAGAGGATATTGAAGAAGAATTAAGTACAATTGGGTTTTCCCCCTTCCCAGCCACAGATTGCACCCCAAGAGGTTTCCCTTTCCCTCCTCCTGGAGGGGACTCCAGAATGTGGGAAAGAAATGGATCCTTTCTCATCTCTACAGGGTGAAGGAATCCTACAGAACTTGTGATTCTTTTTTTTTTTAATCTCAAAGTTCTTGAGTTAGGAAATAATTCTGGATTGTCCCAATCCTAAATCAAAGACCCTAGCATTGATCATGATTCCACAGCAGCACAGAATTCCACTGTCAGAAGAATCTTAAAGCAACAGAACAGTCCTGGAAAAAAACAGGACAGCAGGGGTCACCGGTCTGCTCTGCCATCAAGGCCTAACCCAAGAGGGGGGCCATTGGCTTCTTCTTCTTGGGGATGACCAGGTGAGCCAGCCCTCAGCCTCCCTCTCTCCCCGTGCCCATGCTTCATGTCCCTACAGCGGAGCAAGCTGCAAGCACGCTATCCCCGTGCAGCAAATAAAGATATAAGAAATAAAGAGTGTGACTTTGTGTTTTTAGGACGAATGACAAGTTTCCTCTCCGGGGCCCTCTCCCAAACCTCCGTATATCACCTCCACATGACCAAGCTGTCAGGCCTGCCACCCCAAGCTCTGCTTGGCTGTGATAAACACAAAACAACGCATTTTCTACACCCTCAGGCCCTGCAATCAGGAAGAGGGGGGTGGAAAAAATCCATCCAAGCCATTCCAGGATTTATGTTTGAAACTCTTTTCCTTTGTCAGGGGAGAAAACGAGCAGATGTTCCTAAAGGTGAACCCTGTAAATCAGTGCAGATGTGTTGGTGCATCTTGCCCTTTTTGGCAACTCGGCTAGGTTCAGTTTTGCACCAACACCTGGCCATGCACACTGACACACACCCATCCCACCACCTCCCTTTGACTTCCCTACCTCTTATCTCTCTTTGAATCAGCCTCGATCCCTTCTCCAGGAAGTCTGCCCAGATTATGCTCATCTCTTGCCCAGCCCTACAACTTGGGCCCTTTCTCAGCCCCCAATGTGTTTAGGTCATTTCATAATCATTTACTTCTCTTCATCCAATGAACAGCCCAGGAACTCTTAGAGAGTGCTAATTGTCTCCCCCATCAGACAAGGATCTCCCCCAGGACAGGACATGTCTCCCCCATCAATCCAGGCACTCCTAAGGACAGAAAGCATGCTTCCCCAACTCTATCCCTTTGGCAGGTCAATCACCCTGTTTTAGAAAGCAGGGGAAGCAATACCTTCTAACTCAAAGGTTCTAAACAAGGGGACATTATGAAGTCTGAAAGTACCTGCCAAATGTTTGTACATACTTGTAATTTTCTGGAAAGAGGATCCATAGCTGTCAAGTGATCCTCAAATGGATCTGTTCAGAGTCAGAGTGAAAGCTTTGGAAGCACCAAGCACTGAATGGATTGTGATACCGGTGCCCTACCCTTACCCACCATATGTGATTCAAAATTAAAACAGCACTGAACTCTGAAACACAAAGCTTCCGCAATGCACAAGTTCATCAGAGCTAAACATTCTATTTCTTGCTAAGTCTCCTTAGAGGGTGATCCCTGCACTAAGCCTGCTACATAGCAAGGTTAAGGCCAGTGGCTCCCAGGATGGAGGTGGTGAAATAGAACATGCCCCTCCCAGCCCCTGACGCAGTCAGGGAGGTGCCGAATCTGGCTAAGTCTCTCCCCTGGGAACTTCTGCTTCCCCAGCCTGGACAGGGGCAAAGGAGGTGGGGGCCATCTTCATGTTTTCTGAACTGGAATGAGACACGGAAGATGAAACTCTGCAGTATCAGCCGGGCTTCACAGGACTTAGGAACCACTGAGCACCCTCCTGCCTAAACACCCGCCCCTCCCTACACCCCTGACAGGCTCCAGGAGAAGAGGGATTTAAGAACTCCCAAGAAATCCCCCACCACCTTTGAAAAGCCATCAGCCCTGAATCTGGTGGGCCTCATGCAACCCAAGTCCACTTCAGTACACAGCCTCACCAGCCGTACCCTAAGCGCAGCCCTGGAAGTCAAGTCCCCCGAAGCAAGGGGTCAAGGTTAAGGCTGAGACCCCACTTCCCAATCCTCCCAGGGTTTTGAGACCAACAGGAGACACACAGAGGATGCTGGATGAAGAAGCAGCAGGGGCTCCAGACTGGGAGTCGGGAAAACTAGTTCCAGGTCACAGCTCAGCCACCACTGCGCTATTCAACCCTGGGCAAGTCACTGCGCCCTCCAGCCTCCACTTCCTCCATCTATAAAGGGAGGGGTTTGGCCACCTGAGTGCTGACCACATCTGTGTGTCTTGGTTGGGGGTCTACACCACAGAGAGGAGCTGGCTAGGAAGACTCATCTCGGAGCCTTTTCTCCACCTCAGGATGCTAGTCTGGTCTTCCCATGGCCCCCCAATGCCAGCCAACACTCCCCAAACTGGGCATTTGCCTTAGGGAGGAATCTTTAATTTCGTGGGAGAATGAACAGGAAGACAGCAGCCCGGCCCCTGGGGGAAGTGCCAGCAGAGAGTAGAAGCAAAGGGGCTTGAACTCTTGGACCATGGTCTGGCTCAGGGGAGAGGGTGGCAAGGCAGGGTGTAGACAGGGCCCTGAGAACCTGGCAGTTATGATTTCCTTTGGGCCCTAAGGGCTCTTACTCTGTTGAGAAGGAAGGGAAGTACCAAAAAGCAAAAAGGATATGAGAGAAAAGCAAGGTTTGCTGAGGTTTTGCTAGGTACACGAATAACTGCATTTAATCCCCACAGACCTATGAAGTCATACTATTGTTACCCCCATTGTACAGATGAGAAAACTGGGGTACAGAGAGGTCAAATAACCTACCCAAGATCACACAGCAAGGAAATGACAGGACCAAGACACAAACTCCAAAGCACACGTTCTTTCCATGGGATTACTCCACTGACAGGGACCTCTGGCATCAGGCTCAGAGACCCAGGATACAGGCTGGCTAGGGCTCTCCTTCAAGGAACTAGATGAGCAGTCACTGCCCAAGGTGCTGCGACAGGTCACTGCCCCTCTCCCACTACACACCACCTGCCCTGCTCCCAGGAGGCTCTCAGAGCCCAGCCACCCCTTGGTCCCCTCAGCTCTGAGCCGGACACCTGGAAGGCCAGCAATGGGACACCTCAAGCCTCCTCCAGGAAGTTCAGTCACCCCTGGGCTAGGCAGCACAGTTTCTCCCTGCCACCCCAGCTCTGCCATGCCATGATGTGCCCACAGCCCGGCTGGGCTCCCGGCCCCCAGCTGCCTGGCTCATGACCACTGTGTGTAGTGAAGTGTGCAGTCTAATTGTGTCCCCTAATGATAGCCCTCAGCCGCCAGGAGACAGGTGCAGAGATGGAGGGGAGGGCCTGGAGCTGGAGCCGGGGTAAGGGGCAAGGGCTCCATCCCATTCCCATACCTGCAGAGGACTCAGGGGAGGGGATCATGGAAATGGGGGGATGCTGGGGTGGGAGGGGTGCCTAGCCTCCTGGGACCACAGAGTCAGGCTCTTAGAAGGAGCTCTCCAGCCACCAGAACCTTCAGAAAGAATATTCTTAAATAGCTCCGTACACAGCTAACCGCTATTAAAAGAAGATAGGATCTGTCAGCGCGGAGGCCAGCCAGGCAGAGAAGATTCAGTGCGAAGGGCAGTGGCCCAAAAGAAAGGACCCCTGGCTTCCCCACCAACTTGCTCTGTGACCCTGGTAAGCCATGGCCCCTCTACGAGCCTCAGTTTCCTTGTCTGAAAATCAGGATTTGGGTTTGAACTCATGTATGCAACAAATGATTCATGCTAAGTAGGTTCCACACCCTGAATTAGGTCCTGGGGATGGAAAGCACAGGTGAGACCAAGAGATGACTAAGAAAGACACAGGCTCTGCTCTCAGGGAGCCTGCAGTCTAGGAGAGAAGCTAAGATTTATAATAATACTAACAGCTAACAGTGATGGAGCACCTACTGCTTACCAGGCAAAACCCTATGAGATAGATGCTAGTATTAACCCCATTTCACAGATGAAGAAACTGAGAGTCAGAGAGGTTCACTAATTTGCCCAAGGTCACATAGCTAGTAAGTAGCAGAGCCAGGATAAGAGTAAAGACAAAATACTGTGGGTATTCAGGAGAGGGAAGGTTTCCTGGAGGAGGTGGCTTCTGACCTGAGCCTTTGAAAGACAGGGGCAATTTGGACTGGCAAACATTTAAGGGAAGGGGGAGTAAGAAATTCTATTAGCTGAAAATTCCAATAGCACTTGGCCCCCAGTCTCTGCCAAAACACCAACCACGGTCCCAGGAGAGCAGCAGAACCCAGGCCAGCCTCTGCACAGCAGCACTGATAGAGGATGAATGCAAGAAGGATGAGTGGCAAATGGGGAGGGAGGAGGTGGGGAGAATAAGAACACTTCCCAAACCAAGTCCTGTCTGAGCTCCTAGAAATGGGGCAAGAGGGAAAGCCAGAGGGCAGCAGGGCAGTTTTCAACAGACCAGGGAGGAGGGTGCGCTCCACACATGGAGGAGGGGAGGGCAGTCTCCCCAGCACCCTAAGGATTAAAACCCCAGTGGTGAGCCACGCACACTCGGAACACTGTGCAGACATAAACCACAGTGCTGGGGAGGATATTTATTGCCGTGGGAAAATGTTCATGTATGTGAAAAGGCAGGTTGCAAAATAACATGTATGGTATGATGTCATTCTTGGAAGGAGAAAAATATCTTTATATAAGTCTGGAAGGATATACACCCAAAATTTCAACAGTGGTTATCTCTGGGCAGTAGATTTTGGATGACTTTTATCTTCTTTACACTTACCTATATTTTCTAATTCTTCTACAATAACAAGCATTATCTGTGTAATTTTTAAAGTTTCTTTTTTTTTTTTTTTTTAAATGCAGTAAACACATCAAGGATTTTGGCAGGGTGGTGTGGGCAGAAGAAGAGATGGGCCAGCCACCTGGGTGCAATGGTGGCAGAGGATGGAGGGTGGCAGGGCTCCACCAGGATGGGGGTGGGGTGGGATGGGGAGGAAGACCATGCTTCCTTGACAGGACAAAGGACTTATTAAAAAGACTAGCTCATGGGGCCCAGCCTCCTGCATCTTCTGCCCCCCAGTCTCCTCAGAGCCCAGAGGTCTTTCCAGCCCCCAGAAGTGAAGGGTCTGGTCTGGAAGCCCATGGCTTTCTGATGGAGCACAGAGCAGAGGGGGTGGAGCAGCTGGGGGTCCCAGAAGAGATGCGAATTTGAAGGGCTAAGCTAGGGAGGTTTGAGAGGAAGCCAGGCCTCAGAAAGAGAAGTGGGCCTGGCACGGAGCAGGGGCCAGGGTGACAGAAGAAGCAGCCTGGAGGGTTAATCCAGGTCAGCACCAAGTGCAGAGCTCTCAGGAGGGGAGCCCTGTGGAGCTCTTGATCTGATGGGAAGCCTGAGCTCCAGGCTGAGGAGGGAGTGGAAGCTGAACTGGCCTTCCTGGCCCTTCTCCGAGAAAAAGATAAGAAAGACTGAGCAGAAGCCACAGTAGTAACCGTCCTGGGTCAAGTGTTTGTTACTCTCTTTGCCCTCTTCTATTTCCCCTGTCATTAGCAGTAAAACCCTAAAAACAGCCAGGACTCTCCTTGATTGCAGAATAATCAGAGCTTCTAAAACATCCATAGGCTAACTTGGAAGGTAGTGAGCTTCCTGTGCCTGGAGGTATTCAAATAGAAACCGGGCCACCTTCCTGGCCTGCTCTCAAGGGTTTTGCATCAGAAAAACAGCCAGACCTCTGAGGTCCCTCTCATTCCTGAGATCCTCTGAGTCAGTGAAAGTGGGGTTTTAGGCAGCAGCAGCCCGGAAGAAGATGCCAGGAAAAAGAAACTGTGAAGGCACACACCCTGCCCCTCCCTTGTCCTCACAAATCTCAAGGACCTCACAAGGTCTGAGGGACGATCTGTCTGCACGCATGGTCCCCCTTCCCTGCTTCAGTCGAGATGGATGTCTGGTCTACCTTGTGCAAGTGCTGTTCAGGTTCAGGGCCAGAAGGAGAAAACATGCCCGGTATAAAGGGAAGCAGGAGTTCACACAAGGTCACAGGGAACTTTGCAAATTGAAACATCAGCCTCATTCTAATTATTAGTCTTTCAGCCAGTGCACTGAGGTGACAGCACAGACCTCCCAGAGCCTTTGGTCGTGCATAGAATTAGTGGAAGCATCAGCATCATTGTTGGTTATAGATACAGGAGAATCAGCAAAGATAACATGCTGTAAAAATGTGGTAGGTCATGCAAAGCAAACTGATACTAGTGTAGTCACACTGTTTACCATTTACCTCTCACACAAAGCCAAGTAACTATTGGCATTCATTGTTAAATGGGGAGGACTGATAGGGAGGCCAACTTGAGTTTGCTGGAAGGAAGAACTCCCCAGTAATTAGGGCAGCCCAACAGCGGGACCTCAGGGAGGCCGTGAGCTCCCCGTCCTGAAAGAAATATTCAAGCAGCGGCTGGCTGCGATGTAGGGCTGGCTGGGTCCCTTCCGCTCCCCGCTCAGATCCACTCTCCATCCTCACCCTGCCCTCATCCCAGCATGGACCCCCATCACCGCCTGACTCCCTCTGCCTCCTGGTTGGGTCTGGCCAATGGGAGCCCTGGCAGGACATAGGAGAGGGGACAAGTACTTGTTTCCCACACTGCCTCCCTGCAAGGCCACCTTGGGCCTGAGGACCTCAAGACAGAAGGTCACAGCTCCCCATGGAGCAACATGCACCACACACCCGGCTACCTCTCGCTTCTGATTTCTGCTCCGTTCTCCCCGTTCTCGCAGCCCAAGGGAGGGGTATAGCCAGGGAATAGCTGTTCCTAGCCCTGAGGCACTGCTCTATCCCTTGTGGCTTCCCTACACCCTGCCCACACCTTTGTAAATTGTGCCTTTATTAATACCTTCCTGGAATTATCCTAATGAGAGGGTGCCATCTGTTTCCTGCTGCAATCCTGGTTGATACATGGGGGCTCCCAATCAGAGAAAAAACTAAACTGTATGGGCTCTCGACACCGTACAATTAATTCAGCAGCTCCGTGAAATGTGAGTCAGATTCACTTTGTTGTAGGCTTTATTTCATTACAGTACTAAACTTTATGTTATCAGCCATTATCAGATATAGCTTGTGGCTTACAGCTTCCAAAACCATTGCTGCCCATGGCTGCTGTCCATAGATAGAGAAACTGAGGCCTCCCAGAACCTTACCCAAGGTCACAGCCAAACACAGGAAGCCAGGAACCCCAGGATCCCACCCCAGGGTGGCTTCTCTGAGCAGAGCAATCCAACTGGTCCGCCCAGGCATGCTTCCCTATCCCCCTCCCACCACTGAAGCAGCTGCCCCTTCTCTCCTCAGGCCCCTTTTCTCCCCATTCCCTCGTGGGAGAGGCTGGTGGGGAAAATGATGAGGATTTTATAGCATTCCTGTAGTAAGCACTTAATAACTCTCCAGGCTATAGATCTGTGCTTCGCATGGGCTGGGGATAATTCACAGTAAAATATGACTTTTCATTTATCACACTGATATGTAATAAATACTTCCCAGTGAAGGTTGGGCACAAAAGCGGGTGGGGTGAAAGACAATCAGATGAGGCTCCATGACTGGGTGGTGGGGTTCAGGTCCGTGGCAGGTGGACTCAGGGAACCAGAACCCTGAAACTAGGGATGCTCACGACGTACAGGGAAATTCCTCAGGGACTATCAGCCAGTGCGGCACCACAGGTCCCCCACCAGCCTCATCACCACTTCTGAAAAATCAGGAACATCCCTCCTGGAGCCAAACTCCCCCCAGAGATCTGTGGGGCCCGAAACCAATGTGAAACCAACAGCCCAGGCAGCTCTCCTCCTCCTCCACTCTCACATCTGGACCTGACTTGTCTCAAGAGCTTCCCACCCACCCTCCCCTTCCACCACCCCCTTTCCAGCCCAACTGACACTGTGCTAATAACTGGACATCTAGTGTCTTCCAATTTTTCACAATTAGATAACAATCATAATAGCTCCCATTTATTCTGCATCTTCCGTGGGTCAGGAGCACTCGATCATTGAATTCTCAAAACCCCTCATGGCATTATCACCACCCCCAGCTCTCAGGGGAGGGCACTGATGCTCAGAGGGCTGAGCATCTTGCCCAAGGTCACATTGTGATCTATCTGACTACAAGTCCCACTGTCTCCATGGCCATGTGTCTTAGGTCAGGCTCCGCTGAAGCAGATCTTGGGACAAGGATTTGAGGGCAAGATGTTTATTTAGGAGCATCAGTAGGAGGGTGGGGCTGGGAAACAGGGGAGGAAGGAAGTCAATACAGAATGTGTTATGAGCAGGTTACCACAGAGGACAACTGGGGGTGGGGAGGGGTGTCTGGAGACAATGTAGAGCACACCTCAGGGTAATCCCGCCCAGTGAGTGAGTTCACTCTGAGTGATTAGTAGAGAGTGTTCTCTGGCCCTGCTGAGATGGCTGAGCAGTTCCAGGAGCCAGAGAAAGCCCTGGGGCAGAGTCCCAGGTTGCAAGCTGGAGTTGACAGCCACTGGATCCCCGCACATTGGGCACGGGCAGAGCATCGGCAGCACCTGCCTCTCTGGACCCCTGTCACTGCTTGCCTGGACAAACACAGTAGTCACCTAACTGCTCTCCCTGTCTTGGTCTTGCCCCATCTGAAATATCCCCCAGCCCCAGACAGTAAGCACATTCCACCTTAGTCCACATAGCAAAGGATGGGTTGGAAAGTATCTCCTCCAACAGGAAGGATAGATACCTTGCTGATGTCTCAGCGGGAGGGGGCCTGACCACCCAAACGTAGAGACCACAGGGTCTGAATTATCTTTGAATCCTCACTCAGTGCATAAGGCAGGGCGTGGTCTACAGCAGGTAGACCTACTGCATTTTAAATAAATCCCCCCCAGGCAGGCTTTGCAGTGAGGGGAGGGCTGGCTTCTCTGATAACCCCTCTGCACCACTCCTACTGAAGAACTAATCATGCCTTCCTTGCTCTGTCCAGTTCAGGCTGCTACCCCAGCCCCTAGAGCAAGGCTGCCTCCCTGGGAGACTGAGTCTCTGGCACATCTTAGTGTATGCATGTACATACACACACACACACACACACACACAGCCCAGAGCTGAGCCTAGAGCCTGACTTAGTCAGGCTTACTACATGCTGGTCAAACGTATGCCTAAGTGACTGAATTAATAATTGGTTAGTGAGGGGTGCCATGACCCCAGCTTGAGAAATTCTTTGGACCAGCAGCCTCATGTGGCCAGGAGTCCACTGGCCTGGTGGAAGGAGAGGCAGGGGTATAGTAGAGGTATTCATGATGGTGAGAGGCTGCATGGTGCCCACACACTACCACCACCAGGGGCGCTCTTCCCTTCTCTTAGAGTTCTGACTCCAAGACCAATGACCTGGCCCATGTCCAACCATAGAGACAAGGAACCAAGACAAGGATGACTGACCAAGGACCAACAGCTGACTCTGACTGAGCTGCATCAGTGCAGAGAGCCAGGGCTCTGGGATGCCATTCAAGTTATTTTCCACCTGGAAAGCCGACTTTCCTGACAATGCTCCACAATTTGACAGGAAAGGGAGCTAGGGGACACATGTACCTCAGATCAAATCCTTGCTCTGCTATTTGCCACTATGTGACCTAATGCAAGTGACAATTTTGCTAAGCCTCAGTCTTTTCATCTGTAAAATGGGCAAAATAATCCGTGCCACACAAAGTGGCCGAAAGAGAATAAAGAACTCAGGAAAGTCCACAGCCCAGTGACCAACACATAGTAAGCACTTGGTTTTCTCCTCACTTGCTGTCTGGCCTGGTGAGTCAAAAGCAACTGCCTACCATCTTGACCCAAAGACCCCATACTAAGATGATGTAGAATCTCCCCAAGAGCCCATGCAAGAAGAAATCTTAGGAATCATAGGAGGGGTGGCTGAGCATCCTGCTTCTCTGAAAACTTCTGAAACAAGAGCATCTCTGTCCATTCTCCTGCAGCTTTCCTCCCTCCCACCCTGCCAAGCCCCGGGTCAGAAGAGGGACCAGATGAATCCCATCACTAACATTCTTTAACTCCTCGAATTCAGGAATTCTCTCAGGTCCTGAGTGATCTTCACAACCTCACTGTCCTTACAGGGCAGAGTGTATGTGAACCCATTTTTCAGATGAGAAAGCTGAAGCTCGAAGGGGATAACTGATCTCCAAAAGCTCCTCAGCAGATCTATGGGGAGAATGGGGACCTGGGCCATGGGACTGCCTCCCCTGCCCCTGACCCATGGGCCACCCTGGCCCTAACACAGCTGGATAAGATAGGAGTGTTCATACCCAAAAGTGAACATGAACTTACCTCGGGCAGCCAGAGATGACTCCCAACCCCTGCTTCCCACTCCAGAATTGAAGCAAAGAGCAAGAAACAATTTGTGGCATTTCTTGCCTGTCGAAGTAGATTTCTTGCTTACAGAGGATATACGGGTTTCTGAATAATTAAGTACGACACTCAGCTTCCAGGGCCCAAGACTCCAAAGGCACAGTGAAGCTGAGGCAGAAGTTTTCCATCAACAACTGAGCCAGAGACTTTGAGAAGTTTCCTCCTTCCATCTGAGGACCAGAAAGACCTGGGCTCCACCTGGGGACAAGAAGCCCAGGCTTGAAGGGGCTTCAGGGATGGTCTAGGGCCAGCACCTCATTTCCAGGCAAGAGAACTGAGGGCCAGAGAGAAGAACTCACCCAGGATCACCAGCAGCCCTGGGAAAATGGTAAAGGCCCTAAATAGGGGCCTACACATCAGGATTAGAATTCAGCTCTACTTCTTTCTAGCTGTGTCACTCTGAGCAACCAACTTTACCTCTCTAAGTCATACTTTTTCTCTTCTGTAAAGTGAAAATAAAACTTCACACATGTTGATAACCTCCATTCTATAGATGGGGGAAAAAAGGAGGTGAAGAAAGTGAAAACTATTGGTGAATTATAAAGAGATATGCAAAGATGGGCTTCAGAAGCCAGGCCTCCTGCCTCTGGGTTCCAGCATCATACTCTCTTCTCTCTCCCCCTCCTCCTCAGCCTCCCACCTCTGCTGCCTCCAAGACAAGACTGAAGGACCCATTCAAGAAGCAGCAGGAAAACAAGGTTAAATTAGAACCAAAGTGCCACCTTCAAAAGAGTAACAGAACTTGACAGACAGGCAACTGACAGCTCCTTGAAGAATCAGAGTTCAAGGTCAGCAGACTTAAGGCTAGTGACATCTCAGGACTGTGAATAGACATCATCACTAGCATTTACTGCCTGCCTACTATGTGCCAGCACTATGCTGAGCCCTTTACATACTCTGTCACATTCAGTACTAACAACGACTCTGTGAGATAAGGTACTATTGTCCTCATTCTACAGAACTGAGGTTCAGAGAAGTTAAGGGATTTCCCTGAGGTCACACAGCTAGTAAGTGGTGGAGCCAGGATTCAAACACAGTGGTCTGCCTCCAAGCCTACACTCTTAAGCTCTCTGCTTTTCTGCCTCCTTGGAGCATTAAAGGAGGTCTCTCTGAACCCCAGGGACTCTATGCAGTTCAAAGAAAGCAGAGAAGGCTGTGTGAGTATCCACAGCTATAATTTTTGTTTTTAATGGATCTTTACTGGAATATAATTGCTTCATAATACTGTGTTAGTTTCTGTTGCACAACAAAGCGAATCAGCCATATGCATATCCCTCCCTCTTGAGCCTCCCTCCCACCCTCCCTATCCCACCCCTCTAGGTCATCGCAAAGCACCGAGCTGATCTCCCTGTGCTATGCGGCTGCTTCCCACCAGCCAACTATTTTACATTCGGTAGTGTATATATGTCGATGCCACTCTCACTTCATCCCAGCTTCGCCCTCCCACCCCATGTCCTCACGTCCATTTTCTATGTCTACCTCTTTATTCCTGCCCTGCAACTAGATTCATCAGTACCAATTTTTTTTTAGATTCCATAAATATGCGTTAGCATACGGCATTTGTTTTTCTCTTTCTGACTTACTTCACTCTGTATGACAGACTCTAGGTCCATCTACCTCACTACAAATAACTCAATTTCATTTGTTTTTATGGCTGAGTAATATTCCATTGTATATATGTGCCACATCTTCTTTATCCATTCATCTGTCAGTGGGCATTTAGGTTGCTTCCATGTCCTGGGTATTGTAAATAGTGCTGCAGTGAACATTGTGGTACATGATTCTTTTTGAATTATGGTTTTCTCAGGGTATATGCCCAGTAGTGGGATTGCTGGGTCATATGGTAGTCCTATTTTTAGTTTTTTAAGGAACCTCCATACTGTTTTCCATAGTGGTTGTATCAATCTACTTTCCCACCAACAGTGCAGGAGGGTTCCCTTTTCACCACATGCTTTCCAGCATTTATTGTTTCTAGATTTTTGGATAATGGCCATTCTGACCGGCGTGAGATGATACCTCATTGTAGTTTGGTTTTTTTTTTGGTTTGTTTTTTTTTGCGGTACGCAGGCCTCTCACCGCTGCGGCCCCTCCCGTTGCGGATCACAGGCTCCGGACGCGCAGGCTCAGCGGCCATGGCTCACGGGCCCAGCCGCTCCGCGGCATGTGGGATCTTCCCGGACCGGGGCACAAACCCGCGTCCCCTGCATCGGCAGGCAGACTCTCAACCACCGCGCCACCAGGGAAGCCCCTCGTTGTAGTTTTGATTTACATTTCTCTAATAATTAGTGATGCTGAGCATCTTTTCATGTCCACAGCTATAATTTATAGAAGAGGGTAAAAACCTCCTCTCACCCCTGCCCCTGCCTAGAAATGGAAAAGGGCAAGGGAAGAAGAGGAAGAAAGAAGTTGGATAACTTTTCTGTTTTAGCCTCGCAGGACAATAAATGCAACTGCATAAATCACCCCAGGGCCAGGGAAATGAACTAAGACAGAGGGAGGATGGGCCCCCATTTATCACATCCCCCTGCACATAATAAATGCTCCCTATTGAAGCCCAGTGAGTTAGCACCCTTCTCAACACACACTCACAGTCCCACTGCCCCTGCCCTTTGCTCTGGGAACAAAGCCTCCACTCTGGTGGGCTTCCCCCAACCCAAAGGTCACTGAAAGACCTCCAGGAAATGGTGGTTAGATAGGAATTTCAGGGACCAAGGCAGGACCCCACCAGGGGCTCAAGCACAACTGCCCTCCCCAGAAACAAGCAGGGCAGCTTCCCACAACCTCTGTCAAAATCTCACGCCCCTCCAGGCGATGTCACACTCATCCTGGAGCTGGGCCTACCTAGAAGGGCCTCCTGTAGCCTGAGGATCCAACTTTAACTCAGAAGAACCAGTGGGAATGAACCTTAATGATGTTCTCATCCAACAACCTTGCTGACACAGAGAAATGGAGGCCTGAAGAGTCATAAGCCTCATTAGGCTAAAGCTCAGGTGAGAAGTGGGTAGCCTGTCTCCTGGTCCAATGCTCTCTCACCAGCCTCCAGGCTGAGCTATGTAGCTGTCCCCTGCAACCCCCACTGCATATGTGAGCCCTGGAGCTGGACGCTGAGGTGCTACAGGGCCCGCAAATTGCCAGTAGCTCCTCCACACCGGGGCTAAAGGACAGAGGTAGAGAAAGGCAGCCTGGTGCAGCAGAATCAACCCAGAATGTTAACAAACAGACCTGGCTTCAAATCCTAGCTTGATCATCATGTTAGTTATCTATTGCTGTGCAACAATTACCCTAAAACTTAGCAGCTTAAAACAGCGCTTATTCATTGTCTCACGTCTTCTGCAAGTCAGGAGTCTGGGTACAGATTAGCTGGGTCCTCTGCAAACCATGGTTTCTCACAAGGCTACAATCAAGGTGTCAGTCCAGGGCCTGCAGTCTCATCTGATGGTTTGATTGGGGAAGAATTCGCTTCCAAGCTCACTCACGTGGTAGGACTGAGTTTCTTGCAGCCTGTTGCAACGAGGGCCTAAGTTCCTTGCTTCATCGGCCTCTCCCACCTGGCATCTTGCTTCACCAAAGCATACAAGCCAGAGGGCAATAAATGGAGTCTGCTAGCAAGAAGGAAGTCACAAACTTTGGTAAACCTAATCATAAAAGTGACATCCTATTACCTTTATCACATTCTCTTTATTAGACTCAAGTCACTGGTTCCAGCCCACACTAAAGGGGAGAAGATTACACAAGGGTGTGAATACCAGGAAGTAAAGATCACTGAAGGCCATCTTATAAGTCTGCCTACCATAGCCATTGCTAGCTGTGTGTCCTTGGCCACATTCCTTAACCTCTCTGAGTGTCAGTTTTCTCCTCTATAACCATGGGGATGGGGATACTACGCTTGGCATCAAGCACATAGAAGGTGCTCGAGAAATGGTAGTTATTACACTTCTAATTGCTATTGATAGACTGGGGGGCCAGGAGAGGCATGTCAGGCTAATGAGCAGCCAGGCACACACAGGAAAATAGGTGGACCTGGACACCAGGCAGGGACAGCAGACAAGGTACATAGGCCTTCCCAGTCTGGGCGGGGGAGGGAAGATTTGCTTGCGAAGTAGAGGAAATCATTTGCTAAATTGGCTTCCAGCAGCAGTGTAACAGGGAGAGTTTGGGGCAACCTGCAGATGTTGAACTAGGAACCTTGAGAGTGAGCCACACAGAGCTCCCCTTCACATCACGGCTTCAGGAGGCAGGCTAGAACCTCTGGGATTTGGAGTCCCAAGGAGCTGGTCTCCTCTAAGAGGATCTGAAGGGAACCAGTACTGAGTACAGCACTGGCCAGCTGGCTGATCATACAGGACCTTCCCAAATCAGATGTTCGCAAGTCAGGGGAGCTTGCATGTAACATCAGCCAGTGCTTAGTGAAAGGTGGTACCTATGGAGAGCAAGGACTTTCTTGAAGAGCTCTGCTTCACGCTGTTAAAACAACTGTCTGATGAAAACCATAGCCAGTTGCTGTAGGCTGTAACCATAGAGAAGAAAAAGAATAGAATCCTGGAGTACCCACGCTGAAATGACTTTAGAGGATCACAGATGGGCATCAGGGAGCCATGAGCCCTCTGAAATTATTTACAAAATTGTATGTGTGGCTGTGCATTTTGTGGAGGGAGAAAAATCTGTCTACCATCCCAAACAGATTAGGAACACAGACCCAGTCCAACTCTCCCATTTTACAGATAAAGAGACTGAGGCCCAGGTGGTAACAGGAACTCCCCCAGGCCGTACAGTTATCCAGCAGGGGACCAAGGTGAGGACCCAGGCCAGCCCGTTTTCTCTTGGCCAGATTCGAAGCCCACCCTTCACCTGCAGAAGCTTAGACTCTGCATCCTAATAATGCAGTGACGTCTCTGAATGATGTTTAATTATCTTGCAAAAGAATTGCTTTAATGGGTTGCATGAAACTTAAAGGATTTTTAATAAAATCTCACAAGCTCAGGGGGCTCCAGGCCCCTCCCCATGCTCCCCTTTGTTATTTCTCCTGATCCCATGAAGATATAACATTTGTCACTGTTTCATTAGGAGCTGCGGTGCCCCGTATTATTTATGAGCTTCCTGTTTATTGAAAATTGTATTTTTGAGGGAGAAGAAGGGCGGGATGAAGTTTATCACAGAGAAGCCTTGGCAAGAAAATTAGTGACATTTCAATGTCCTCAAATCCCTGCCCCTATAAAAACTGAATGAGTCCAGTCCCCAGATGTCAAAGCATGACTTCAAGTCCTTTCCCAGGTGGGGTCTGTCACAGGGTTCCTTGGTACCATGATGATCCTTAGAAAAAGAGAAAGGCTTTTATAATCTCCTCTTTGATCTGATCCATGTCTATCTTCCTCAACACAAAACAAAAAAGAAAAAAAATGCCAAAAAACTGTTTTATTCAAAATAATATATGCACAAGGTTAAATACAGTATCCTGCTAAACTACTTCCTACTCCCAGATCTGTTCCCCCTAGGCAGCCACGTCTAACTTTTTAAAACGTCTCTTCTTACATTTACCTTCATCTTTCTAAATAATATGCTTCTCTTGATATTTCTTCATGCATCAGTTTTAGACACAATCTATTGACTTACTACTGTAATAGACAAGGATTTGCCTCTCTTGCACCACCTCCACCCCCTCCTGCCATATCTCGCTCTATTTTTAGTTCTTCCATTGGTTCTCTGTGATCTTCTACCCTCTAGGGTTGCACTTTGCAAAAAGAGAATCTGCACTTTGTAAAAAGAGGGTATTAATACTCCTATCCTTCCCTTCACCTCACTTCTCCCACTTCTTCCTCCTAACTTCTGTCATCCATACTTATACTTTGATGTTGGTAAAGTTGATAATATTTACATTTATTCTATAACCATAATAAGCCTTTTGGATTAATTCTAAGAAATGAAAATTGCTAAAAATTCACTAGGCACATTATTGTGCATAGGTAAAGACTACTCATTGCAGAGCCAAGTAGTGTACTATAATTACAGTTCTCTTTCAGATATAGCTGTGTGTGTGTGTGTGTGTGTGCGTGCACGCGCGCGTGTGCGCTTATAAGTTTCAAGTTGTCTTTCTTTATTCTTTTGTCCTAGAAGTCTTAATAAAGCGTATTCTATCTAGTGCCCCTTTTCATTAGGGACTACCACCATTACCGCCACCCCTGCCTGCTGGGACCTTTGGTCCTCTTGCTTCAATCTGGAATTGTTGCTCTCCAGGCCTGTGCACAGCTCTTACCCTGGAACTCATCCCTGCTCTTCTGAATTCTATATACTACAGCTTCTTGTCTTCCCAATTTTCCCCTTTTCCTGGATTACTCCCTCATTTATTGTAATACACCCTCAAGTCGCTTTCTTAAAAAGGATTTACAGGAGATAAATTTTATGAGTCCTTGCAACTTGCGTGATGGGTTGGCTGGATACAGAAATCCTGGATTGAAAATCATTTCTTTCAGAATTATAAAGTATCCGATGTTGCTGATGAGAGTTTGAAGCCAGTCTGATTCTTGCTGCTTTGTAAGTGACCTGATTTCCCTCTTGGCAATCTTTAGAATATTCCTTTCTCCTGTCGTTCTTCTGACTCACAATGATGTGCAAAATTGGTGTGGACTTTTTTCATTTATTGTGTTGGGCACTCAGTGGGCCGTTTCTTATTTGTTTAAGTTGGAATTTACATGTAGTTTTGTAACTTACATATTGTAAACTACAGAAATATATATCAAGATACAAACATTTCCAGTATCTAATGAATTCATTCATGCCTCCTCCTGCTTGACAGCTTTCCAAGAGTAGCCCCTATTCTCTCCTCTATCACCATGGACTAGTTTCACCAGCTTCATATGAACTTTTACAGTATGTATCCTTCTGTGCCTAGCTTATTTTGCTTAACATTATGTCTTTGACATTCACCCATGTTGTTCCATGTAGAGTTTATTGGTTCTTTTTCACTGCTGCATAATATTCCATTTGCGTATACCACAATTTATTTATACAAACAGCAATGGACCTTTGGAACCGTCCCCAGTTTTAAGCTACTATGAACAATGTTTCTGTAACATTCTTGTGTATGTTTTTTTAGTGGAAATAAGTATTCACATCCCTTCAGTCTACATTTAGAAGTAGAATTGTTGGATCACAGGGTAGGCATATAATTTAGCTTTTGTAGATGCTGCCAAACAGTTTTTCAAGGTGGTTGTACAAATTTAAACTACCAGCAGCAATGTCTGAGAGTTCCAGTTGCTCCACATTCTCATCAGTACTTTCAGACCTTTTATTTTTGCCATTCAAGTAGGGGTATAGTGGTATTTTATTGTGGTTTTAATTAGCATTTCCTGATGACAATAATATTGAGCATCTTTGAGTGTGTTTATTGACCATTTTGTACTTCTTTATTGACATTTTATTTTATTGACTTATTTTGTAAATCTTTTGCTCATTTTTACAGTTTCTTTATGAGTTTGTGGGATTTCTATATACAGTCTAGATATACCTTCTGTGCTGGGTTTATGTATTACAAATACTTCTCCAAGTCTTTGGCTTGTATTTTCACTCTCTTAATGTCATCTCTACTGAAGAGAAGTTCTTAATTTTAATAGGGCCTAAATTTAGTGATTTTTCTTTTATAATTAGTGGTTTTTGTATTCTATTTAATAAATCTTTGCCCATTCCAAAGACATGAAGCTATTCTTCTGGGGTTTTTTTGCTTTCTAGAAACTATACTGTTTTACCTTTCACATTTCGGTCTATGATCCATCCTGAATTAATTTTTGTATATGGTATGTGACCAGGATTAATGTTCATTTCTTTTTCATATGGCTATCCAACTGGTCTAGTATTCACAGGTCCTTTCAATAAGTAGATTCAGGTCTTCCAGCTTTAGGATATTATCTTGCATTATTTCTTGATAATTTTCAGCCCTCTGTCTGCTTTGGAGCACCCATCACTTAGATGTTAGACCTCCTGGATTGCTCCTCTTGGTCTCTTCTTTTTTTCTCTTATTTTTCTTGTCCTTTTCTTTTTTTACTTTCTGAGAATTTTCTTCAACTTTACCTTTCAAAACTTATATTGAGTTTTATCTCAACAGTACTATTTTTCATGTCCAACTAACCTATCTTGTTTTCCCATTGTTCTTGTTCCACAGCTCCACCCCGCTTCTAGTTGTTAATGGAGAACTGCCCTTTTATGTCACTTTAATGGGCCATTCTCACCCCCTGCAGAGCCTTCTGCACTAAAATGAGGGCTGAAACATCTAGCCTCAGTTGGAGTTCCAGAGAGGGACCCATATCTTCAGAGGGCTCATCCCCTTTCCTCCGTTATTCCTGCTTTTCACATCTTCTTTCTTCTCATTCTTTCTCATTGTCTAAGATTGGGTTATCTGGGGAAATAAAACAGAAATTTACACACCGGAAATTTATGGGAGTGCCTCCAGGATCAACCCTGAGGAGAGGGTGAAGAAATGGGCAGAGGAGACGAATTGCAATGCAGTTGCAACAAAGGCTTCATCTGATTCCCAAAGACAGCTCTGGAGTTGGAATGGCCCTCCAGTCATCCCACTTTGAGGAGAGGGGGCCGGAATTTTATCCTCCCCAGACCATTGTCAGTTGTTGAATGAAGCCTATGTTGGGAAGGAGGTGTAATCTTGGTCTTAGTAGCCCTCTTCAGCTGAGGGAAACTGTTGGAGGACTCAGCTGAGAGCTATAAGCTGCCAACACTCCCAGCAGCTGGAAGAATGAGTGCCTCCTATCCCTCTTGCACTGTAAGGGGTCCTGTACATATTCACGCACTCCTGCTGGAACACACTGTCTGGGTCCTGCAACAACTAGGGTATAAAGTCCCTTCCCTTTTATAGCAGACCCAGCACTTCCTCCAGCCAAGTTATGTGTTGACTTTACCCCAGTAATTTGTCTGACGACCAGAGGAGAGGTGGGGCTGGAGTCTAAGGGCAGTGTATGTTGTCCAAGGCCTCTGCATCATCCTCCAGCAAGGGCAGAGCAGAGGAGGTGAGTGGCCTTTAATAGGGAAGATCAGGCCATCTGCAGGCCCAAAGGACCAGAGGGATCTGAAGATTGATGATATTCAGGTACACTGACCCAGATGTTCCCATCGCAAGTCCGGGGATCCCACTCCTTCCCAGTCATGGTTATGATCTTGGAGAAGCAAACTGGCCTTGATATTCAGATTTTCCTGCCCTTCAGTTCCAAGATCATTTTAGGTGCTGCCTCTTGGGCCACTCCTGGCACTAACTTTCTCAGGTGGATTTAGGTAGATGGAGGTTCATGTTCAGAAAGTTTCCTAGGAGTTTCCTGGGGGTCGACACCCATGGAAGAGCATCAATGCCTCCAGCCAAAGACCCCAAGGAACACCTCCACAGGTGAGCAAGTTGGCGTTACTGCTTGCTGCAGTGAGGAACATCATGAGGACTTGTAGGACATCTCAGTAAGGGGATGTTAAAGAGGACCTAAAGGATTTGGACTCATTTTAGGTGATTTAGGAGATGGTTCAATTTTGCTCTGAATTGGCTGCTATTAGGAAACAAGGGTTCTTCTATGCTTCATACGCATCTGTGATTATATTCTATGTTCAGATGGCTTAATAAATCTAATCTAGAAGGAGAGAGACCAAAGTGAGGCTAAAGCCGTAGTTGGGAAAAGAAGCAGCATCACTCACATTAGTCAGTAAAGGAGGATGTTTGTTATTTTTGTGGTTTGCACAGTGATCATGCTTTTGTCTTTGCTTAGATGAGATTACAGAGTGGTCTTGTTTTGTGCCTTTGATCATGGTCACTGACTGGCCTCATCCAGTGTTCTGTAAGAGGGTTTATGTCTAACGGGCCTAGGTTAAGTGTAAGGCCAGCTCCTGGATGTCAGAGGCTGCTTGTGTCTATCTCAGGAGTGAGGGAAGCAGGATTGGGTGGAGGGAGGAATTGAACTGTGATATAGTCATAGCAAAAGCCTCAGCAGATCCCACAGCGAGTGATGGAGCTAAGATGGCTCTTCAGATTTGTCCCACTCTGAGGAAGGGGCCGAGCCCTTATACCTCCCTCCCAACAGTGAGCAGTCGTTGGATGCAGACCACCCCTGGGAGGGGTAAGGCTGTGGGTGAGGCAGCTCATTTGTGGCTGAAGCTACCCCAGAGAACAACCAGCATCCACTAGACTCAATCTCTCTCCCTCTCCTTCACACATGTCCCATGTGAAACCGGGACCCTGAAACTCCCTGTGTGTACTAGACCTTACAGTGGGGAAATAAAGGAATCCACATGGTGCATTTCCCCCTCAGCCCCATAACTCCCTCTTACCACACCCACATGGGGTGTGTGGGACAGAGGGGAGAGAGGCTGGAGGAGAAGGAGGGCGAATGACAGCTCTGTCCTGGACCAGAGGTGGGGGGTAGAATTAAAATCACTAAAACTAGCACCTTTGTACAAGCCTCCCACACAACCCCCATATCAGCCCTGTCTTCTCCATCCCTCCTGGGAGCAAAATAATGTAAAATATCCTTCCAAGTAGCTAATCCGCATTACAAAGAGAAATTGGGACGGGGAGACTTAGGCTACAGGGAAGGATTCAAATTGAAAATGCTCAGGGAGTCCCATTAATAAAAACAATAATTCAGCTCCTTACTGAGTAATCCCAGAAAAAGAAAAGAAATTGCTGAGTCCCTAACTGAGTGAGGAACGGGGACAAGAGGAGGTGAAACAGGGACAGGTTGACAGACTGGTCCCTAGCCCACAAATGCCCCTTTGAGTTTCTCCAGAGAAACGTAAAGGTCTGTGGTTTTAATAACCCTGTAATGGGGCCCAAACCAATCTTTCCCCTGGCTGCTTACCACGAGAGGTCTCCAAACTGGAGGTGTAAAGATCTAAAGGCATGTGCTGACCAGAGACCTGGATTCAGTGGGAGTCTCTCTGCACCTCTCAGATTTGCCTGTACAAAGAACAGGATGGGCACTAACACTGCAGCCACCAACTCTTTGTCAAGAACTGTGCTAGCTACTTTGTCCCTTATCTCCTATATAATTTTTCTTTTCTTGGCTGAGCCGTGTGGCTTGTGGGATCTTAGTTCCCCGACCAGGGATCGAACCCGTGCCCCCTGCAGTGAAAGTGCAGAGCCCTAACCACTGGACCGCCAGGGAATTCCCTCCTATATAATGTTAATAATAAAATAATTAGCATATTCTGGGAGCTCATTACATACCAGATGCTGTGCATTATCTCACTGACCCTCACAAGGAAACTGAGAGGTAGACCTATTAACTCCATTTTTCTTTGGTTAACAGCTTTGTTGAGATACAATTCACATACTTTACGATTGACCCGTTAAAGTACACAATTCAATGGTTTTTAGTATATTCTCAGAGTTGTGCAACCGTCACCACTACCAATTTTAGAACGTTTTCATTACCTCTCCCCAAAAACCCCACACCTTTTAGTTTTCACTCCACCCACCCTTCCATTCCCCTGGAGACAACCACTTATCTACTTCCTATCTCTATACATTTGCCTATTCTGGATGTTTCATATAAATGGACGCATACAATATGTGATCTTTCGTGACTAGCTTCTTTAACCTAGCATGATATTTTCAAGGTTCACCATGCTACAGCATGTATCAGTACTTCATTCATTTTATGGCTGAATAATACTTCATTGCATAAACATACCACATTTTGTTTATCCAGTCATCAGTCGATGGCCATTTGGTTTGTTTCCACCTTTTGGCTATTAAGAATAATGCTGTGGGGCTTCCCTGGTGGTGCAGTGGTTGAAAGTCTGCCTGCCGATGCAGGGGATGCGGGTTCGTGCCCCGGTCTGGGAAGATCCCACATGCCACGGAGCGGCTAGGCCTGTGAGCCATGGCCACTGAGCCTGCGCGTCCGGAGCCTGTGCTCCGCAACAGGAGAAGCCACAACAGTGAGAGGCCCGCGTACCGCAAAGAAAGAAAGAAAGAAAGAAAGAATAATGCTGCTATGAACATCTGTGTATAAGCTTTTGTGTGGACACGTTTTCATTTCTCTTGTGTATACATAAGAGTGGAATTGCAGAATCATATGGTAACTCATGTTTAACTTTTTAAGGAACTGCCAAACTGTTTTTCCAAAGTGGCTGCACAATTTTACATTCTCAATATCTGTGTATGAGGGTTCCAATTTCTCCACATCCTCACCAACACTTGTCTTTTTCGATTATGGTCATCCTACCGTTATAACGTGGTATATCATTGTGGTTTTGCTTGGCATTGCCCTAATAGCTAATGATGTTAAGCATCTTTTCATGTACTTATTGGCCATTTGTACATCTTCTTTGGAGAAATGTCTATTCAGATCCTTTGCACATTTTTAATTGGGTTATTTGCCTTTTTATTATTGAGTTGTAAGAGTTCTTTATGTATTCTAAATACAAGTCCTTTATCAGATACATGATTTGAAAATATTTTCTCCCATTCTGTAGGCTGTCTTTTCACTTTCTTGATAGTATCCACAAAAGTTTTTAATTTTTATGAAGTCCAATTTATCTATTTTTTATTTTGTTGCTTATAATAATCCCACTTTACATATGAAAAAAACTGAGGCAGGTTTTTAGCAACTTGCCCGAGAACGCATAATAGCAACTGACAGAGCCAAGATTCAATCCCAGGTCTACAGACTTCAAAGCTTCCTTTGAGGGCCTGAGGAAGTCACCCTGAGCAGCGACTGTGTCTTCTGTGGTCCTGCCTGAACTGGGGCAGGTCCCCAAGCCCTGGGAGAATGCTTACTCCTACCACTGCCCATGGGAGTCAGGAAAGGCCCCAGTATCAGGCCCTGGCAATGAAATGTGCCTCAGATGCGGATACCTGAACCACCCCTCTGCAAGTCTCACAAGGCACAGAAGAGAAACTCTCCCACTTGGAAAGTTTCCATACAGTGTGGCCTGTGGCAGGTGGATGGACAAAAGGAACCTCTCAATCTAGGACCCACCAACTCACCAGAGATCAGGAGTTCACCCACCAATATTCAGAGATTCTTACAAAATCCTTCATGCTCTACTTTAATGTTTCCCATACGTCACCTCATTTTTCTCTATAAATATTCATTCCTTCAACAAATGTACATCAGGCACCTATTCAATTCAAAGTACTGAGCCAAGAAACTGGGAGATAAAGTGTTTTTCTCTTTGGATCACCCTGGGAAAATGGAGGAAATACTGACCCTGGTCTAGAAGTGAAGAAATGGAAGTATCAGAACTTTTCATAACTTGACCAAGGTGACAAAACCAGACAGTGGTGACCCAATAAAGCCCAGATCCCGGGGCCCTACATCCAGGCTCTGTCTACACCACAATGAACATCATCAGTCAGTGGGGTCAAATTCAAGGTTATCTCTGCCTTCGTTTCCCATCTAAGAATGGGACTCACCCATCAGAAAAACATCACTCAAACCCAAGAACACAAAGCGGCTGTAAGTGGGTCTCACAGCAACCATTCCTTCTGCCCCTTCTGCAGAAACAACATGGTAGCTCCACTACTTCAGAAAGGATCTACTATGGTGCTGACTTGGCAATCTGGCTTCCCGGCTTCCATCTTTTGATGATTATTATTTTACGACTAATTTTCCAGTCAAATCCTTTATTTGTGCAAAAGCCCATCCAGCCTTGAGCACTTTCTTCTTGTCTTTGAATTTTATCTCTCTTTTTAATTAAAAAAAAAAAACCCACACACATAAGGCAGCAGCACAAACTAGGTCACCATCAAAGACTTCCCTTCACAAAGAGTAGGTCTACAGAGATTAACCCTAGCACTGCCACTGACGCAGGGGGAGACTTTGTCCAGGTTACTTCACCTCCCTAGGCTCAGTATTTTTCTCTCAAATAAATGGTTTAGGCTCCGCTCACCTGAAAGCCCCTTCCAGCTCTTAAAATTCTTGGGTCCTCATTTAGGCCTGAGTCACAAAAACGTAACTATATATTCCTAGGATGGGATGGTAGCCAAGTTGCACAATGACCTCAAATGCAAACCAAGGGTGCACTCCACCTGTTCTTAAGGATGACAGGCACATTTATTGAGCCCCTGTTGTGTGTCAGAAACCTCATGTTTAATCTTCCATCACCACTGTGAAGGAGAAGTCAGAGGAATTCATTTTAAACATAAGCCAGATCATTATCATTTCTCTGTGCAAAACCCTCCAAGGGCTTCCTTCTCATGTAGAGTCAAAGCCAAAATCCTGACAATGACCTACAAGGTCCTTCATGACCCACCATCTCTCCATCCCCTCTGCCCCCGCTCTCCCCAGGTCACTCCATTCCAGCCACACCGGTCTCCTCGCTGTTCCATGGACGTACCAAGCACGCTCTCACCTCTCGGCCTTTGCTCTTGTTCCCTCTGCCTGGGATTCTCTTCCTCTAGACCAGAAGTCCTCAACCAGGGGACAATTCCACTTCCCAGGGGACAATATCTGGAGACATTTTTGGCTGTTACAACAGGAGAGAGGGAACTACTGGCATCTAGTGGGTAGAGGCCAGGGATGCTGCTAAACATCAAACAATGCACAGGACAGAACCCCACAACAAAGAATTATCCCATCCAAAATGTCAGCAGTGCCGACGTTGAGAAACCTTGACCTAGATGGTGTCATGGCACCCTCCCTCATTTCCTTCAGGTTGCTGCTCTGCCTTCCATATATAAAATAGAGAACTACCCAACTCAGCAGTCTGTCTCCTTTCTGTCTTAGGTTTCTCCCCAGAACTTAGCAACCTCTAACTCTAGTCATCTCTCTTTCCAGCTAGAATGTAAGCTCCCTGAGGGTGGGGACTTTGTCTGTCTTGTTTGCTGCCATGTTTCCCAGCACCTGAAAGAGGTGCTGAACAAATAAATCAATTGTCTCCCTTTCACAATTGTGGAAACTGAGGCTCAGTTAAGCTAAGCAGCTTACTCAAAATCCCTGTGATGGATGCTATCCCTCCAGGGCTGAGGCCCTCACTACCCCAGCTGCCAGCACTGTTAACTACTGAGGTTCACAGCTGAGTCCTGCTTCAGGCATTTGCCCTCAGCTGAAAGCTGCCTTGTCAAAGCTGCCACCCCTTCCCTGGGAGCCCACATGCAATGACTGGACAATGGGGGTACAAAGGTCTGGCTCCTTTGTCTCAATCTTGGACAACTCTCAAGGACCACTCCAGCCCCAGGACTCCCCATGGCATCAGCTGAGGCCTCTGTTGCAACCGCACCACGACGCGACTTCTCCCTCTGCCCCATCCTGCTTCTCTCGCTCCCGTATAGGTATTCTTCTCGAGCACACACCCCTATAAACCTCCCCCACACAAATTTAGGTCACTGAATATGTCACTAGGGGAATCTGACCTTTGACGGTCACACAGCTCAAAGGTGGCAGAACTTGAATGCTAACTCAGACTTGATCAACCTGAACATCCCTATTCTTTCTGCTCTTCCATACTGCCTCAGCCTTGACTTTGATCAGCCACAGGTAGGCTAGGGGCTGGGGATACCCAGGTGAACACGACAGAGTCCCTGTCTCTGAGACACTGCAATCCTCAAAGAGAAACAGCTCCCCCATCCAATTCACTGATGGGAACAGAGTGCCAAGGGCAGAATGGACCAAGCACTGGAGGATCCCATGGGCAGCCTCACTAGGACATACTGTCTTAGGATCTAGACCACAAAAAGACCTCCTGCCAAATGTCAACAGAACAGGTCCCCTCCCCCAGACTCGGGACACAGACCCTGCAACTTCCAGAGAGGATCCCAGCCAGCAGGACCTACAGCAGTCCCTGCCTGGTTCCTTGAATTCCTTGGGGTAATCTTGGACAAAAGAACTCCGAGGTGTGGTTTTGATAGAAAAGGACACAGAATTCCCCACCCTGGCTGGGGTCTCTTCAGGCTTAGCCTGGTTCTCAATACGTGAAGACCTGATATCCCCCTAAATTCGCCTCCTCTGGCCTCTCCTGGGGCTTGTCTCTGGTCTGATGGCCACCTTTACCTTTACTGAAGTTTCTTTTCCTTCTTTCCTATGCCTCCCCCAGTTCCTGAGAGTCTCAAGAAGTTCTCCAAACATACTCACCCTTTCCTACATAATTCCATTGCCCAGTCCCACCTCCCAGTCCTTCCTTCTGCCACTATTCCTGGCCATTCAGATGCTCAACAACTGTCATGAAAGGAAAAAGGAAGAAAGGAGGGAAGGGAAGAGCAAGGAGAGTGGGGAGAAAAAGATCAAACGACCAACTCATGATAGGGATGTCCTATATTCATCTGATTTAACTTCTAGGGCCTCCAAAACATCATTTAGGAATTTCTCCATCGCTCCTATCCTCCAACGCAGGTCCCTTGCCTCCATCTTACAGCTGGAAACACTGAGGCTCAAGAATAGAGGAGAAAGCTTTCCTGACTACATTTAGAGGCAGCTGCAAGAGATTCCAATCTTGGGCACCCTAACTGCCTGGCTGTGCTGAGACCCTGGGAATGAAATACTAATGGGCAGATTCCGCCCACACAGTGATCAAAGAGCAGGCGAACAGATGCTCACAGACAGATCAGCGGTGCATCAGCAGGAACCACTCCAGCATTCTTTATCATCCCACCCCTACGCTCCAGGTAAGGGCCACCAGGTCCCGGGAGCCGTGCAGTTTCCGAGGGGCTACAGCCCTGGTGTCCTCAGGCTGCGCCATTCTACACTCATCCTCCACCACCCAGCTGAAGCACAGAGGCCAAGTGCCAGCTCTGCCTCCTACCTAAGGAACCTTGGCCAAGGCCCTTGCCTGCTCTGGCCTCAGTCTCCCTGCTTGTAAAATGTGAACGCTGCACCTGATGAAGTTTGGAGATGATGGAAGAAACCTAGACTCTAGAGGCACCAGCCTTGAGATTAACTCCTGACTCTGCCACTTGCCAATGGAGTAAACTTCAGCGAGTTATGACCTCAGTTTTCTTACCTGGAATGAAAGGCCATCAACACCTACCTCATGGAGTTGTTACAAGAACTGAACGTGACAATGGATATGAAATACCTGGCACAGAACATGTGTTGGATAAATATAATACAACCTTCCTTCCCTTTCCCGCCAGCCCTGCTTCTCTTAGGCTTAAGGCCTGATTCTTTTTTAGATTTTAAGCCCTGAAAGCTGGACATGGATACATTCCCCTTAGCAGAATGTCTCTAGCATAAAGACATACTCGAGAAAGTGGTTTGCTGCCCCTGCCCCTGTCCCTGCCCCACGGAGAAGGCACAGCACAGACAGTGGCCATGATGGCCATGACAACAACGACAGCCAAGAACGCCACAGCGGGCTTTGCCCTCCTTCCCTCCAGCCTGGGTGCCTGCCATCTTCATGCATTCCGTTCAAGCTGAAAGTTGGCACTCAGGCGCCACAAGCCAGATGTTTGAGTTTTGTTAAGAGTGGCTTAAATAAAGCCTTTAAAATAATAATTCTCAGCCATCAGAGGGACATTCTCTTTCTGGCTTCACCTCTCTAACACACAAGATTTTTTTTTAAGATGAAAAGGGAGAGAAAAACAACCCCTCTACAAAGAAGGAACATTTTTTAAAACACATGGGGGGCTTCCCTGGTGGCTCAGTGGTTGAGAATCTGCCTGCCAATGCAGGGGACACGGGTTCGAGCCCTGGTCTGGGAAGATCCCACATGCCGCAGAGCAACTGAGCCTGCGCGTCTGGAGCCTGTGCTCCGCAACAAGAGAGGCCGCGATAGTGAGTGGCCCCTGCTCGCCGCAACTAGAGAAAGCCTACGCACAGAAACGAAGACCTAACACAGCCAAAAATAAATAAATAAATAAATAATTTAAAAAAACATGGATTTTGCCATGATGCTCTGGCCTTTCTGATATCGCCAACAAAAGAGAAAAGGAACTTAGGGAAAGAGCCAATTTTCTCCAGCCCTTGGCACACACCTGTAGCTCCAGAAGGTGTCTGGAGGAGCCTGGACAGGTGGTGGCCATCTGACAAACTCCCTAAGGCAGAGTTTAAAGAGATACATACTTGGATGACATTGGTGAGTTGGAGAATCTGTCTCCTTCTCCCTCCTGACCCCTCTTGTCCTCCCAGCGGAGACTGCCAAAAGGGTGCTTCTGAGAAGGACAAAGCCTGCCCCTCCACCTCCCTGCATGATGGCACCTGGAAGGGAGACCTGAGGTTGGATGCCCTTTGCAGTCTAGAAGTGATCCTTCCCAAGAGAGGTGATATTGAAGGGAACACGCACGTGATGCAAAGCCACCCAGAAGTCTGTCATGAACACAGCTGCACATTTCCAAAAGCCAGTGACAACACATAAATACTTACTACTGTGAGTTAAATACCAGATTCCTAGAAACTACTAGGCCTGGCGTAGCTTTAAGAACAGACCCTGTCTAGTAAGAGCCGTAAGAGGAACCTCGTGCTCAAAAGGAGAACAAAACTTCCAGTGACGGTCAAGTGGCTCCTGTCAGACCTGTCCTCCCACACATAACAACTATAAACTCAGAGGACTTCCCTGGTGCTGCAGCTGAGAGTTTGCATGCCACAACTAAGGAGCCCACCTGCTGCAACTAAGACCCAGTGCATCCAAGTAAATAAATATTTTTTTAAAAAACCTATAAACTCTGGATAAAATATTTTAAAACTACCTAAAGACACTGGTAAAACAAAAAGCGGGCAGAAATCAGAGAGTAATTGACACTTGGAAGAAGGATAATGGGTGTATTTCATGTTTTTAAAGGATTCCTCCTGAGGGAAGACCACAGTCAGTGTCCTACAGGATAGTTCAATTTTTAGGAAACCTGCAGCCTTAGTGGCTTGAAGAATCAGAGAAAGTGTGGATGAACACAGCAGCTGAAAGTGATGGCAGAAATTCCAGAAAGGAGAGAGCCACAGAGATTAAGCTCTAACATCTATATATAAACTCTACCCAAATCTCTGGCTGATCCTTCAACGTATATGCACAGGGAAGACTCCAAAAAGCCCAGCTAAGATTACCAGAACTGAAGTGAGATTTCAGCTGCTGCCCACCAGAGAGGAGATAAAAGTTTGAAGTGTGAGTTCAGCCAAATTAAAAACAAAAAATCAGCACTCTTTAGAGGAATATAGTAGAATCCAAAGTCTCTCCAATATATCATTCACAATGTCTAGGATATAATCCAAAAGTACTAGACATATGAAGAAACAGGAAAATATCACCATAATCAAAGAGAAATCAGTACAGACCAATGGTGAGATGACACTGTGGCTTTAATGGACATAAAAGTGACCCTGGAATAAGAAGTCACTTTCCAGGGGAAGCTCTGACTCTGAGATCAGATAGACCTGGACTTGTGTCCCAGCTCCACCACTCCCAGCTCTGTGACCTTGGACAGCTCCTCTACTTCTCTGAGCTTCAGCTTCCTCATCTACCAAAGACAATAACACTGCCTTCCTCCCATGATTATTATGGAACCAAATATAAAAATGAATATGAAAGCACCTGGAACGGCATTTGGTACACAGTATGAGCTCAATAACTATTTGTTGATCCTAAATAATGATTCCCAAGTCAACAGTGCGTCTTCACCCTTACCTCAGGAGCCTTTAAGCCCCTTGACATTCCATGTCCTTTGGTTCTTAAAATGGGAATGTTCCGCAATGTATAACCTGAGTTCTGGGGAAATTTTTCTGATACATTCTAAGGGACAGTCCCACCCATCTAAGTCAGAAGAATGCACACATCTAGCCATATCTTCAGTAGGGCCTTGGAAGAGATTAAGAGAAAGCAGCAAGGCCCCCTACCTAGAAATCATTTTATTAAGTGGTTGTTTGAACAAAACCCTGCCTCCTCCAAGCTCTGGACCCTAAATCCCCACCCTCAACTAGGAATGTGTTGATCAGGAACTGAGATACCAAGATAGTTATAGGATTAGATGTTGTTCAAGTTGGAACAGACTGAGAGTTGACTTGGTCTAATCTCTTCATTTCAGACATGGGGAATCTAAAGCCCAAGAAGGAGAGGTGATTGAGGTTGATTCCCATGGAAAATTAATAAAAGAATCTACCACCTCAATACAACACCTTAGAGGATTACAAACACATATTCATTCATAATTTTATTTCAGTCATATCACAGTTTATGAGCTGTATGAGTAAGTATATGAGAGGGGTTGATGGAAGGGAAAGCCATTCCCATTTTTCAGATGAGGCAATTGAGCCCTAACGGGTGATGTGAACTTTTTCCATGACACCCAGACAAGCAGTGTCTACTTGGGGCTCATCCCTACTCTCTCCATCCCTGATCCTCAGACATAAGCCATTTTTATTAGACCTTGTACCTGTGAATGCAATGCTTGGAGTCCATCCCAAGTGGAGGAAACTGGATAGAAGGTGGAACTATCCAGGAGGAACCATGCTGGGGAGGTGACAGGGACAAGATATTACTTGTCAGCCATGGGAGCAAAGCCAGTCAGATTCCCACCCCTCCCCACCTCTACTGGGACCCATAAAATTTCAGGGGCTTTGACCTTGGGGTGGCCTTTGGGATGACCCTCTGGGCTGCTAGGATTGGATTTATGTGAAGTATCTCACCACCTTCAGACTGTGGGCCCCACCTGGAAGACTGGAAAAACCTCAAAAAGAAGCCTCTTGGACAAGTGAGGGTCTCTCTCTCTCTCTCTCTCTCTCTCTCTCTTTCTCTCTCTCTCTCCCTCTCTCTCCCCCTTGAAGGCCAGCTAAGCCTCTCCATTCTGGCCATGTACCCCCCAAGGCTGGAGAATGTGCCCCCTCTCTGCCTTCACCTCTCTTCTCTTGGGTACCCAGCCAAGGCCAGGCCACAGGGAGACCAAATTAGGATTTGTGGGCTGGACCCTCCCTCTGATGCCTGAGGAGTCCCTGCCCCCTCACTGGACAACACTTGTCCATTTGTCCAGGGCACAGACAACTTCCCACAAAGCTAGTGGTCTGGGTGCTAAGGCCCAGGCTCCCTATGCTCTCTCCAGCCCCACTAGCACCTCTGCCTCCCCCAACTGTGCCCCCAACCCTTCAGAGCAGTCCTCCAGCCTTCCCCACCCCCCACCATGCTGCTATTCTGAGCTGCTCATAAATTGCCAAGTTTGACTCATTTTTCTTCATAAATCCAGAGCTTCCAGCCTCCTGTTTGACTTGTGTTCCTGAATTATCCATGAAATTCTCAATGGCTCATTCAATAGCCAAGCAGAGGTCCCCCTCAGCCTCTACGAAAAGCCACCAGAGGCTGAGACAAGTGATGCTGGGGGATCCAAAGACAGGGGCTGTCCATGCTCTGGAGAGGGGGCAAACTTCAGAGACATGGCAGGAAACTTAAGGAGTGAGGGGAAGCAACTGGCCAGGTCTGGAGAAGCGATTCTGCCACCACCAAAGGAAGTGGAATCAGAGAGGGAAACAGACTTTGCTGAGGTCACACAGCCTGTTCTTGGAATAATGATAAGCCCTTTGGCATTTCTTTGAATCCAGGATCATCAATCCAGAGAACATTACGACCAGAAGGAAACTACAGATTCACCTGATTTTTCTTTTAGAATTTGTGTGTGTGTGTTAAAATATACATAACATACATTTGCATTACTGTACAACTATCACCACCATCTATCTCCAAAGCTTCACCCGATTTTACAGACTGAAAATGCAAGAGCAGAAAGACCAGAGGACCAGCTCAGGGCTACACAGCACGTCTGTAGCAGAGGCCGGGTTAGCATTTGTGCAACAAAGTGTCGCCCAGAGGCAGACACACCCGCGGGGACAGAGGCTGAGTACGTGCTGCAGAAGAGAAAGGGCTCCTCCACAACTCTTCCCCACCCCGCAGGACCCTCACCTGACAGGCAGCCCCTCCTCCTGTGCACCTGCTCATCCCCTTCCTCCATGAACTTGAGAAATGGCCCCAGCTGCATCTGAGCCAGCAAACACGGCCGGGGTCTCAGCCCCCGGTGGGATTATGGAATCCATCCATCCCCGGTTGAGAGCTTAAACACATCTACATAATCAGCTCCCCTCGACCCTGCTGCTCCCACCATTTCTCATGAAACCTCACTGAGGCTCTGATTCTTTTTTTTTTTCTTTAATCAAAAACATGAACCGACACCACCCCTCCTCCCCCAAGTCAGGGGAAGGGTGGTGCTATTTAGACCCAGGACTTTGGTATGACACAGGCTAGATTAGACCCTGGGGGGGGGGACAGTGATTAAACACATCTCCCCAACACACACACAACACACACACACACACGTGTGAGAATTTAATTACCATGAGAAATTGCTTCCTGACAATAAATGCCACCCCACTCTCTCTCTTCTCCAGCCAGATGGCTTTTGCTGGAATATCTGTCCCCATAATGAGTCCTCAGCTTCTCCCTGAATAATTCATACACAGGTAGGGCTGGATATTGTAGGGAGGTTTGGGATGAAGTGGAGGAGTCAGGGAAAGCCCCCAGGGCTGGCCAAGGTAGGCACTCAGGCCAGTCTACCAGGGGTGGGAAGGGAGAACATCTCTCTGAAAAGAGGACATTTAAGCTGACAGCTGAAAGTTTTAAAAACCCAGTCATGAGAAGAGGGGGGAGGGGAGGGCATTCCCAGCAGAGGGAAAAGCACATGCTAAGGTCCCAAACCTGGGCCACAGGTCTCAGGCCACCTGCACCCTCTTGTCCAAATCTGTCTCTTCTTGGAAGGATTTCCCTCTGCCCTGCTCACTACTGCCTCCTATCCACGAACAGGTAAACGGTGCTTCATAGCTAGCAAGGAGTTACCCCACAATCACCTGTGAGATGGATCACGAAACGTTCCTTTAGAGATGAGGAAGGTGCAGGTTAGAGGGTCAGAGGACCCTCCTGCCAGAGGACCCTGCATTCCCACTGCCCACTGGGCTCTTTGTGGGAAGTCAGGGTCCCTGAGAGATACTCTGCTGCAGAACAGCCCAGCAAGAAAGGTACAGGCTCTGGAATCACACTCCCTGACTTCACATCCTAGCTCCTTCCCTTACTAGCTGTACCTCCGGGGCAGTTCACTCCACCTGTCCCAGCCTCCCTTTCCTCACCGGTAAAATGAGGTTGGTATTTTTCCCCACTGGATAAAGTTGCTCTGTAGAGTAAACACATGGCATGGTGCCCAGCACATAGCAAGCACTCAAAAATAACATAAATAAGATTAGTACTATTCAGGTTCAAGCACAAGACAAGATTGGGTTTTTAATTTGTCTTAAAAATGAAATACACACCCTGCAATCCGCACATTCACAGTTTTTATATAAACCAAACACTGTCTCCATCCTATTCCCCTTCCTCCCCACCCTCTGTGAATGGCTGAAACTATTGGCCACTGCCCCATGGGAAGAAAGCCCCAGGTTGCTGTGATGACCCATTAAGATGACATACAGAGTGGCTCTGCACACTGGATGGGGCCACACAAATGGTCTTTGTTGATGAACATGCTCTTAAAGCACCAACCTCATTATCTGATGCTCCTGGGTCCTGCTGGTCCCTCTACCTCTCTTTTTCAGTTGTAAGCAAGCAGCCATATAGCTGCAACCAAAGTCAGGGACAGACTTTCGTGTTGTAATCAAATGAAATTTGCAGCAAAGCTAATCAGCCACACGCGGGAGCTATGGGTTATGATTATTCTGCTACTTGGAGATAAAAGCTCATTGGTAAGCAACAGCTCAGAGAGGAAGTGCTTCTGTTTCTCTCCTTTGTCAGTTCTTCTGAATCTCTGAATGAGGGTGGCATTAGATTGAATCCATATCACGGACACATATGCTGACATTCATGCTCAAGAAATTCCAGACCCTGGATCCATCATCATCCAGGGCTCCCTGGGGCCCCCACCCCACCCAGCACACAGGTTGAGTCTCCTTGGGTCTGCAAGTGGGTCTCTTTCATCCCTCCCTTCATAAGGGTGTCTAGAATGTCAGCTCACCCATCAGTCTCAGGGAAGGTGGTACAAAGGACATCGATTCTGAATTAGAATGTCTTGGATTCAAATCTTGGCTCAGGCTCTTTCCTCTGCCGTTGCGTACGCCGAGCCCTCCTCGTTGGTCGCTGTGTCCTTGGCTGGTGTGAAAATGGCCACAAACTTTCTAGTGCACGCGAAGATCTGGTTTGACAAGTTCAAATATGATGATGCAGAAAGGAAATTCTATGAGCAGATGAACGGGTCCGTGGCTGGCTCCTCACACCAGGAGAATGGCGCCAGCGTGATCCTCCATGATGTCACAAGAGCCAGAGAAAACATCCATAAGTCCTTGGCTGGAAGCTCAGGCCCTGCGGCCTGCAGTGGGCCCCGGTGGAGACCACAGTGAGCTTGTCATCCGGATTGCCAGCCTGGAAGTGGAGAACCAGAGCCTGCGAGGGGTGGTGCAGGATCTGCAGCAGGCTGTCTCCAAGCTGGAGGCCTGGCTGAGTGCACTAGAGAAAAGCTCGCCCACCCACCCGGCCACAGCTCCGCAGACCCAGCACGTGTCTCCCGTGCACCAAGTGGAGCGCCCCACCCAGAAGGCGGTCACCGTCACAGAGGACAACGAGGACGAGGACGATGACATTGACCTGCTCGGCAGCGATGAGCAGGAGGACCAGGAGGCTGCCTGGCTGCGGGAGGAGAGGCTGCAGCAGTACGCTGAGAAGAAGGTCAAGAAGCCTGCCCTGGTGGCCAAGTCCTCCATTCTCCTGGACATCAAGCCTTGGGATGACGAGATGGACATGGCCCAGCTGGAGGCCTGCATGCGCTCCATCCAGCTGGATGGGCTGACCTGGGGTGGGGGGCCTCCAAGCTGGGGCCCGTGGGCTACGGCACCCACAAGCTGCAGATCCAGTGTGTGGTGGAGGACGACAAGGTGGGCACGGACCTGCTGGAAGAGGAGATCACCAAGTTCGAGGAGCATGTGCAGAGCATTGACACTGCTGCTTTCAACAAGATCTGAGCCCTGGCATTGGCCTGAGCGTGTGAAGCCTTGCAGCCAATAAAGACTGAGATTCCAAAAAAACAAGAAAACAAATCTTGGCTCAGCCACTCACTAGCTACATGACCTAGAATGAGTCACTTATCTTCTTAAGACCTTAGTTTCCCCATCTGTACGTGAGGTCAGTGTAAGGATAAATGAACTAGCATATGCTTTAGCAGAGTGGTACATCGTTGGACTTTGGTATCAGATGCTTGGATTCATATCTCAGCTTGGCTACTTGCAGGTTGTGTGACCTTGGGCAAGTCATTTGACCTCTGTGAGCTTCAGTCTCCTCGTCTGTTACACCAGGCTAGAAACAGTATCTACCACCTAGGGTTGTTATGGGTGAGATAGGGATGTTACATTAAAAAGTGCTAAAAGGAGTGCCTGACACGCGTGGCACACGCATCAAATGTTTGCTGTAGTGGTTGTTAGCACGACTATTGGTCCGGTGCTTGGCTCATCTTAGCACTCCTCTCAAACATGCAGGCTCCCTGCTCCCATCTGAAGGGACAGCCTGGGAATCCCAGGGAACAGTAGCCCTGGAGGCCACAGACACACCCGCACGGCAGGAGGTAGTAACACTGATACTGGGTTTCCTCTGGGGTAAGGTGGGGCAGGGAACTCTAGACAGGGAAAAGTCAGGGAGGAAATCAGACAGGTGGGAAGGGCAGGGATCAGGCAGGGCTGGCTCCAGATGTCAGGGCCGGGACTTGACAGAGCTGCTGGACCCAAACATGTGGGCCTTCACCCTTGGCAACTCTGAGACCAAGATGCCCAGCAGCCCTGACTTTGAAATGTGCTCCATTCAACTGTGAATGAATAATTTACAGTCTTTGATCTTATATGGCTGAGGAGAAGGCGAGAGAGAAGACCATGAGGGCACTGGGAACCAGAAGATGGGAAAGGAGGAGAGGAAATAACCCCTTGTGGCCTATCTGGACTGTCAAGTCTCCTCAGAGACAATTCCCATAGTCTGGATGCTGGCAGGCCCGCTGATCCTTCCTCACTGGGCGACCAGACAGCAAGAGCCACATGAACAGGTTTGGGCCAGTGCATCAGTAAGCTTAGCAGGAAAGAGAAAGGAAAAGTGAATAACCCCGTGAGCAGTGAACGTGTGATGCTTTAGCAGTACAGCCAAATGACCTCCATTTCCCCTGCTTAGATTCCATCTATCTCTATGACTTCCATTTCCCCTGCTTAGATTCCATCTATCTCTCCAGTTGGCAAACCACCCTTCCTTCATCAGAAAACACTGAGAGAGCCCTTTCTTCACCAGCCTGTGGGTGTGAATGGCACTAACAACACCCAAATATCGCTAGCTCCAAGCTCCTAGCGATATCAGACTGGAGTATCTGCCAACTGGGGGATTCAATCCTTTGCAAACTCTCTCCCGGCATCTGAGAGCCCCAGGAAGTAGCTCACCCATGAACAGATCTGCGTTTTCACTCTCTTGATTGCTCTGCAAATTTGCTATGACAAAACCCTCCACTAAATGAGGTGGGGTTTTTTTCTTTTTTAATATTATTACTTTACCCAAGTATTTTGGAGCACCTACTTTGAAGCAGGCACTGTGCTAAGTACTCAGCATTCTCCTGCAGGGTGGGAAGAATTTTCCCTCAATCAGCGTTAGGTTCAGATGCAGGCAGGAGGGGTTCCACAGCAGCGTTGCTTGGTTCCCAAAGGGTTAGGGACTAAATGAAATGACCCTTTCAGTCAACACACACAAAGTTTTTTTCCCTCTGGGGACACTCAGGCTACCAATGTCACTGGGTTCCAAGAGTTTTTTCTTTTTTTAAACATGTACATTTTTTTTCCTTTGGCCACACTCCGTGGCTTGTGGGATCTTAATTACCCGACCAGGGATTGAACCCGGGCCCTTGGTAGTGAAAGCAAGGAGTCCTAACCACTGGACCACCAGGGAATTCCCCCAAGGGGTTTGGTGACCAGCCACACACCTGTTCTCAGAACCCCTACCCCTCCAGCCCTCAGGCATGCTACAGCAGCCAGACCTTAAGACCAGACCTCTTCAGCCCTTTGTGATGAATTCTCTCTCAGGGACCCTTCTGTCCCCCAGCATCCTGGCTTCTACTGCCCCTTCCACTGGTCCAACAGACACAACTCTGAATATATAACCCCAATTGTGGACAGAGTTAAAGGTCTGGGTCCCCCCGACCCAACAAAGTCTTATTCTTCCATGCATCAATGGATGCAAACAGATGCTTGCGGTAAGAAGGGTCATTACCACACATGCCAGCTAGATGAGAGCCTCAGCCAGCCTGGAGGCTGCTGTCTCCCGCCCCAGTCCTGGCTGGAAGCCCCCAAGGCCTCTCCCAGCACAGCCCCTCTTGAGAAAGGGAGGAGCTTCGAGCCACTGAAGCCGTAGGTGAACGAAAGTTCCACTTCTCTGACATCACCTCTCCCCGCAGGGCTGGGCTTGCTCCTTTCTGAGCCTGACCATGTGGGAGCCCAGTGGGGAGGTGCCTGGGATGCAGGTGTCCCCAGCACGGCCACCTTAATCTGGCCCTTCTGGATGGAACCCAAGACGAGCAGGAAATGTGTTGGGAGAGTTCAGAAGGGGTGGGAGCAGGTTACAACGAGCCACAGAGCAGTCTCCTACACACACACCCCAGACTTGATAACCTATCCAGGCCTTGGCATGACCTAGAGGTTCCAACTTTCACCTAGACCCTGGTTTCTGTGGCCTTCTGCCTCCTTCTTGAGGCCAAGTCCCATTCTAGACCCCTGTTTTGATATCCGCAACCAAATCCTTGGGCTTGAGACTTTGCCTCAACAGCTAACTAACTGAATAACAAAAGCAGTAATAATGACTAATATTTATTAAGCACTATTTATTAACAGAGTCAAACACAGTTACTTATAATTCATTTAATCTTCACATAACCTTGTGAGGTAAGTACTATTATTAACCCCATTTTATGGATTTATAAGCAGAGGCATGATGAGATCATCCCCAAAGGCTGATGGATGGCCTCATCTAGTAACCCACCCACCTGCTAACAGACCTCACCAAGGCCGACCCCTCACCTGACACTTCTCTGAGACATCATCTAGGCCAGTGTGTGTCAAAGCTGAAGACTGGATCTGCCAGGCCTGTGCTAGATTTCTCCTCTAGATCTTATTTCATCGTCAGAATGACTACGGATGGTGAGCATTACTGCCCCATTTTTTAGATACCAATAATGAGGCTTGGAGGCTTAAAGGACATGCTTTACCACCCAGCTAGTAAGTGGCAAAACTAGGAAGTGTATGGCAACCCTTCCTCATGCTTCTTGCCACCCAGCACCCCCACTACACAGATATCCAGCATCCGCAGTTGGCAGGCAGGCACCCCACCCCTTCCACAGCTCTGGTTCTGGGAAGACAAGAGGCAAGCAGGGCCCAGGCAAATGCCGCAGGCATGAGGATCTGGGGAAACTCTCTGGACGGCGGCACCCCTCTCCTCTTCCCTCCCCAGGGAATCTTGGTGAGGAGAGACATGTGGAGATGGAGGCTTCTTGTAAAACTGATTAAGAAGCCCTCCAAGCTCGAAGAGCAGGTCCTTTACTCCCCTCAACACTGGGCTCCTGGGCCCCTCTGCCACGTGGGCTGAGTGTGTCTCTTCAGCGTCGTGCACCCTCATCCCAGGGCTGCTGCCCCCACCAGAAGTGAGGGGCCAGGTACACCCCCTTAACCCTCACCCTCTGACCCAGTACAGGAGAGCGAGAGCACAGACTGGTCTTGCTTTCCTTCTCTACCCTCACCCTCCTATTTTTGTTTTGTTTAAATAAGCCTCCTTCTGCCAGGCAGAAGGGCCACCTCCCGAGCTCCCTGATCCTGTGGCCAGTCTTGTCAAACCTGGTCTCCCACTGCCTCTTTCGAGAGAAGGGGCCTTCTCTGAACAGCTTGCCCAGCTCTGCGTCCCCCAGCCTGAAATGTGTCCCTCTGCTGGAGTTGGAGCTGTTCTGAGTGTTCGTGGAAAAGTGGAGGAGCTGCCTAAACTCTCTACCTCCAGGCCTTTGTGAACGCTATTTTGTCTTCGGGAAAACTACCACCCACCCTGCCCCCAAATCTTTCTTGTGCTTTAATGCACAGTACAAATGAGGATGGTTTCACCCGTCTGTGAAGCCACCCACAATCACCCCGAAGTTCATTTTCCCCCACTCAGTGCCCTCTGCAACGCACCCCCTTTTACCATCCCCATCAACCTGTCACGTAACCGTGGACCCAGGAACCTGAGTTCCTTGGCAGCAGGGCAGGGTCTTACTGGCACGCACAGTGCCTGCACCTAGTAGGAGCTCAGTAAAGGTTGGGTGGCAGAGCAGTTTGCCCTTTCCCTGGGGTGGGAGCCCTCAGGAAGTGTGGTCCTCAAGCCTTTGTAGACCTAGCACAGCAACAGGGACAAGGGCAGAATCCTCCTGGAGCCAGGCAGTGCGTAGGCACTCAGAGCATCACATTCATAGACTATGAGTAAAGACAGCATTTAACTGGGCACTTACAAGGGTGCTGGGTGCTGCGCTAAGCACTTTACACCCATTATCCTATTTACTCCTCACAATAACTATGTCACATGGATACCGTTAGGCCCATTTTCAGATGGGGAAATGGAAGATCAGAGGGGTTAATTAAGCTGGCCAGGGAGACACAGCTGCTCAGTGGCAGAGTCAATACTCAAATCAGGTCTGACTCTGGAGTCACCTGCTCCCCACCCCCACTGCACAGTGTTCCCCTTGTTGTTTGGGTTTGAGGCTCCATGTGAGTCCATGACTAAAAGGACCAGCGGCTTGGCTGGGAGCAACAGTGCCACCCCTGCCCCCTGAGCCGGGACTCAGACTGCCAGGGGACACCATCAAAGGTAAAACATCCTGGTCAATTGTAGAGTCAATTCTCCAGCTCTGGGAGATAAGCCCCACCTGTCAGATGAAAATCTTACCCCGGGCACCCAGCCACCTGCAAATGATAATTCAAGGGAAGCCCAGGCCTCAGAGGCAGCTGAAATCCCTAACCGGGCCCCACAGGTGCACCTCGCCCTGCCTTCCCTCAGCTCCAGCCACCCAAACCCCGGTCCCAATCCTGAACCAGGAGCCTTGAACCTGCCTGCCTGTTGCGCCAAACCCACAGGCATTGATGGCCCTGGGCAACCCAGAGGAAGAGGAGCCATCCTCACTGTCCCAGGACTTGAGGACTGCGTGGCCGGGGGTCCCAGGCTGCAGGTGAGCTGGAGGGTACTCAGGGCGACACACACACTAAAAAGAGCTTAAGAGTCACTTCTAAAAGAAGGGGATGGTGTGGGATCATGAGAAAGTCACTTCATCTTCTGAGCCTCTGTGTGCTCACCTATAAAATGGGTGGGACTCCCGGCAGGCCTGTCTCAGAAGCTGCTGTGGGGAATTCAAGCAGCACATTTGGGGGAAAGCTTTGCAAGAACCTGAGGGTCATGCAGATGTATGGGACTGTAACAGTTAATAGTGAAAATGGTACACACCCTTAGAGAGGGCTGACTTGGGGCAGGCCCTATTCTAAGTGCCTTAGGCATATTAACTCATTTTATCCTCAGAGCAACCCTCTGAAGTGGGAACGATTATCCCATTTTACAGATGAGAAAAGTGAGACCCAGGGAAGTTAAATAAGTTACCCGAGGACCCCTAGCTAGTGTGTGCCTGTGCGGGTTTGTGAAGCAGGACAGTCGGGCACTAGACTCTGCTCTAACCATGAGGCCACACTGCCTCTCTAGAGCTGTGGTTTGAGGGGTAGAAAAAAGGAGGTCAGGGAGTCGGCCTCTCTGAACAAGATGGCCAGAGGGAGCTGCCCCTGGGTGAGCACCTGCTATGTGTCAAGCACTTTCCTCACCTCTCACTTAATTCAGCAGCCCGGGCGGCAGGGGATAGGAGTGGGGGCCGGCATCCTCGGCCCCATAGGCGCACCAGGAGACTGAGGGCCAGAAAGCCCAAGGTCTCTTGGTTGGTAGGGACTTGAACAGTGTCTTGAACAGTGTCTTCTCATTTCCCTTCCCTGTTACTTCCAGCCCATACCAGCCTTGTCTTCCTGAGCCCAAAGTCTCTGCCACCCCCTGCATTTCTGGGTTCCAGGGACTGAACACCCTGGGGGATGGGCAGTGAGGTGACCAGAGGCTGGACACAGGCCACGCCCTGCCTTACACGCCCTGCCACAGGGCCCCCATCTCTCCCTGCCCATGACCAGCTTGCCCGACTCCCACCTCCTCTCGCCATCGCCATATCCAAACTGCCTATCCAGGGCACCCGTTAGGGTCCTGCAGAGTGGGGTCTAGCATGGCCACAGCCTGGCCCTGGAGAGCTTTGGAATGTAGGTGAGGACCTGCCTCCTGAACCAGCCTGGCCCCCAGGATCCCCAGGTGCCCCACCCACATATCCAGCTGTACCCTGGCTACTCTCAGGCCATGATTTTCCCTCCTCTCCCGTCCACAGGAACAGGAAGAAGGAACCCAGCTCTTCTGCCTCTTCCTCCAGGAGCCCTCACCTCACCCTTAGAGCAGCTAGGCTCCACAGGGCTCTGCAGAGGGTGCGTGGGGTAAGGCTGCCCCCCACAGGCAGTCAGGGAAGGAGGTTGCTTTGCTCAGAAAACCTGAAATCTCTTTGTAAGCAAGTGGGTAGGGCGGGGAGGTGTCAGAATCTCTCGGTGGGATTGTCTCTGGGATCTTGAAACTCACCCCCAAACCCTGAAGCTGGGAGGAATCCATTTAAAGGATATTAGGAGCAGGTTCAGAGCGGGGATGTGGGCAGAGGGGTTCCAAGTCCAGCATACAACCCCTGAGTCAGAGCCCGACCCCCAGCACAGGGTCAGAGGTCATGGGTCACCCCTTACCCCCATCCCTTTCACTGTCAGTGCTGCTGACTCTAGGTCTTAAAAGCTCCCATCCTACATGCACCATCCCACAACCCCTAATTGTCTGAGTGCTTCCTGGGATCTAATCAGAATCCCTCCTGCTGCAACTGAAGCCCAGGTCCAAATGCTCTGGTCCTGGTTGGTCAGGGTAGGGGAGATGAGTGAGTGGGCACAGCATCACACCCTCAGGGCTGCCTGGAGTGGAGAAGGGGGCATAGTAAGTTTTGGAAGGGAGCCAGTGGTGTGGGGGGAGCCCCAGGGGAAATCTTCAGACCAAGGGCAGCAAAGCAGAAAGCAGAGCATCTCCTTAAGACAAACGTCTCCACTGCCTTCAGCTCAAAGCTCTATTTGCATAAAGAAATTATCCTTACTGCTCTTTTGCCTAATTGGCAGGGAGCACCTGCCCATGCCAACAGGAACCACCGCTAAGCAGCCCATAAAAGCTGGTGTGAGCAGTGGCTAGCCTGTGCCCACCCCGCTGGCCAGGACAGGGCCTTAACGCAGCTGCTTCTTCCTGGCATGGCCTGGTCCCAATCCCAGATCTGCCACTTCCTCTGAGTCACAGTTTCTTCATCTGTTAAGGAGGAGGAATAATTCTTGCCTTATTTGGTGTCTGAAAAGATTTCAATGTGGTATCGCTTCGGAAGGTTTCAATGCAAAGCCAGAGACATGCTCAGTGCTCCACACACATTCAAGAGCAAGTTCTTCTAGGCATGGCCCGACTGGGTTCCAAACCATCTCTGCCAGCTAATCCAATGATTCTTGGGTAAATTACTTAACCCTCTCTGTGCCTCACACTCCTCATCTGTAAGAGCAGGGATTAACAATACCCACCACAAGGCTGCAATTACACTTAAATAAGGCAGCATGTGTAAGAGCCCCTGGCACGTAGTAGGCCTGTGCTGAGTCAGGATTATTGGTTACCAGATGCCATCAACCAATCTTTCCACCAGAGCAGGGAACCCTGCCTGACACTTCAGAGGGAATTCTGAAGCCAGATGAGGGGTTTCCTGATGGTCCCTCCAATTTTGAGTTTCCCTCATCCAAACAGTCACATTCATCATGTTTCAGGGCCCTGGATTCCAGGGTCAGAACCCCTGACGCCTCATCAGGGAAGAAGCAAGCTATGCCTGTGGACTGGTGATGGTTACCATTGGATCCCCCAGTGTCATGTGGACAAGTCAGCTCCCTGGCTGCATCTCAGACCGCTCGCACAGTGCTGGGCTCATCCCAAGCTCCAGCTCTGAGACCCCTTGCATCAACTGTACTCTACATCAGTCTGTTTCAGCCCAGGAACCACCAGGAGGACAGGAAGGGCGAGCTTCTGTCTGGCTCTGTTCAGGGGTCTATCCTAGGAATCCCACAGAGCTGGCCTGCTCTTGGGCTAAGGGGATCCTTCAGAGCCCCCAGACCTACAGGAGTCAGGTCATGGCTGGGGACCTGACCACTTCCAAGGAGAGAACCATGGGCACCAACTCGACAGGGCCACTCACAGGTAAGGACAATGAGTCATCAGTGACAAACTTGAGAGAAGACCTCAGGCCTGCTAAGTCCTGGGCCAGGGTACTGCCCCTGCACCGGCCTTTCTCCTGAGACTAGGAATGGCTTCACTGAGCTGGGGAACCCTGTCGCTATGGAATGTCACTCAGTGCTGGAGTGCACAGGGAGATCTGAATTCAAATCCTGGCTCTTCTACTTTCTGGTGGGAACAAACCCACTTAAGATCTCTGAGCCTCTGTTTTTTATCTATAAAATGAGGTCATAATTGCTTACTTCCCAGGATGGCTATGAGGATTCAGGGAGATGAGTTCGGTACAGGGATGTAGCAGGTGCCTAGTACATGATGAGAATACAATATGGGGAAGCAGTTGCCACAGCCACCCCTCTGTAAACTGCCTTCTTATTGTCACACATACACATGTGCATGTACACCCCAGATGCACAAATATGCCCACTCAAACATATATACACACAGCATATACTACAAATATTAATACTGGATAAAAGGGAAGAAAAGAAAAACCTCAAGCCAACTAACAGGGACTTTGTCCCATCCCTGCACACATTTGCTTTTAATGGCACTAGATAGGGAGAGACAGGGGAGAAGGAGAAGAGGAGGCAGGAGGACAGGACCTGAGAGGCGGCAGGGATTCACCCAGAAGCTAACAGTAAAAGGGACAGGGGAGAGGCAGTCCTCCTTGCCTCTCCCCCAGCCCCTGCTGGTCACCTAGCAACAAGCATCTCTTCAGAATCCTTCCTAAATCGCTGAGAGTCTTCTGCTCAGCAATGCCCTCCACAACTTCCCCTCACCCTTCCTCCAGGTATGAACTGCCCTCACCTGTAAATCCACACCTCACATGTCCTCCAGGTCCACCTCCCAGGGCCAGGAGAACTGTAGGAAGGGACATCGATGGCAAGGTGCTAAGGGTGGGGCACAAATATCTAGGTGTTGCGGGGAGGGGCAACCAGTCTGAGATGGTCAGGATCAGGGCCCAGGAGGGGGCCCACAGCCCTACCCTGAGACAGGAGAAAGGACAGGATCCAGAGCCACCTGATATCTCATTTCAGAAGGCACAGCTGTGAAAACCCAGAGCTATTTAATATCTGGGATCAATGTTTGGGGAAAGCCAGAGTGGAACAGGGAAAATAAGTGAGAGGAAGCATTTGAGCTTGTACTGTGTGCTGAGCATTTTACACACACACACACACACACACACACACACACACACACACACGTGTGCGCAAAGTCTCAATCCAAAAACCCTGCAAGATTAGGACCTCGAACCTCACTTTACCAATAAAGCAGCTGAGGCCTCAAGGAGAGAGGTCCCTTGCCCTTGGTCAGAGAGCAGCAGATGTGCGGCAGCCCTGGGGTCAGAACTCACATCTGTCTGACCTCAAGGCACTGGAATTTCAGGGCTAGTGCCAGGAGTCTGTGAGATAGAACCTGATCAAAGACAGGGCTTCACAGAGTGCCCAGTATGCACAGGGCCACTGCCACATGAAAACACCTGCCTGAACCAGGACATAAGTCAGTCAGTGAGCCCTTTCCCTCCTCCCCTCTCCAGGGGCCATGCCCTCAACTTCCCAGTTGCCCTGGGCTCTGGGCTGCCATGGTGGGTCATCGGCTCCCTCCAAGAGTTTCCCCAAGTTCCAGGGTCTCTAACAGGCAATGGCCATCCACCCCCTGAGACCTCCAAGCCCTCCCAGCAGTCCTGAGCTGCCTCTAAGAGTCCAGGGCTCTTTATTACTGATCCAGCACCGTTCCAAGAGGTAGGCTCTGCGCACAGCTGGCAGGATGGCTGGTGGCTTCATGGAGAGGTGGTGATAAAAACAGAAGTATTAGCTGAATGTCTGCCCCTCACCAAGGCAGCCAGCAGCCTCAGGACGGGTACTGGGCATGGGGTGGGCTTGCAGCAGGGAGACTCCTGCCCAGGACCTGGGGTGTGGGGTGTGTGCCCACTCTCCCCCATCTGCAGCCCTTACAGCTCTCCCTGCATTCATCCTTCTGTCCACTGCTTTACAGCCCCCTGAACACGCCACCCTCTCTCCCACCTTCATGCCATCCCTATCTCACCCTGTTATCCCCTTCCCCATCAGCTCCTCCTTTCTTCCTGTAATTCAGCGGCCCTCACTGTTGGCTGCACATTAGAATCACCAGGGGAGATTCTGATTCAGTAGGTCTGGATAGGGTCTGGGCATCAGCATTTTTTAAAAGCTTGCCAGGGGATTCTACTGTGCCAACCTGAGGAACTGCTACTTTTTATCAGACCTCAGCTCAGAAGTCAACTCTTCTGGGAAGCTTTCCCTAACCATCCCTCCACCCCCAGCCTGGGCTGGATGCCCCTCCTCTTGAGCTCCCAGGTCCCCTGATACCCCCAACTATCAACAGCCTTATCACATAACATTATAATTGACTTTATTACAAGCCTGTCTTGCAAAGACTGCAATCAACTCCAGGGCGAGGACTAGGTCTTGTTCACTGTTATATCCCCAGCACAGGGCCTGCTATGAAGAAGAGGCTTCAGAAATGTTTGATGGATGGATGGATGGATGGATGGAATGGATAGATGGATGGATGGATGAACAAACACAGGTGCTAATGCTCTGCTCACCAATGTCTATTCCCCTTCTTGTTCAGACAAGCCTCCTGGGTTGCTAAGCTGCCTGAAGTCCCCTTTGCTTAATCATCCCATTCCAGCTGCCCATCCGTTGCCTACACAGAGTCACATGTCTGCGGTGCCCACCACACCAACCTAAGTAAACCTCTCAGATCATTCTGACTGCTCCACAAATCTCTCCTGCTCCAGGAAGCCCCCATGGTTAACCAGGTGGACCCCCAACAATTCTCCTTTATTTAGAATACCCTGGTTACTTTCCCACCACTTTACCCCACACCTGGTCTTGGAGGGTCCATGCTGGACTGACCTCACAGGTGACAGTCAGCAACAAGTCCAGGACTAGAGTCAAGAGACCTGAGTTCGTGCCACCAACTTCCTGCGTGACCCTGGGCCATTTAACCTCTCTGGGTCTCAGGTTTCCCATCTACACAATGAAGGAAATAATAGTACTCTCCTCATAGAGTTGCTGTGAGGATTAATGAGTTAACATATCTAAGGCCTTAGAGTAGGACCAGGCACAAAGTGCTATTATCAAGGTGTTTGTAACTATTCTCATCTACCAGTTGAGAGAACATTAACCACTAGACTTGAGGCCTTTCCAGCCTGATGCATTATTTTACTATATCATCTGCCCAAGCCCCCACCTGTAGACAAGACCACCAACGAGGGAGGGCGACAGGCCTGGATTTATGCCAGTTGGCCCCTGGCTGAGGTCTGGTGATGCTTCTGTAAACGCAGTGGAGGTGTGCCCAGGCTGCCACCCAGCCACTACCAGACTAGAGGATGGCCCACACAATAGATCTCAGCCCCAGAGTCCAGACCCACCTCGCCAGGATCAGGGAAGAGCCTTTTTCAAAACATCATGGCCACCACAGCCCCTCGGTTGTTCTTCCTGCTTACTTTTCAGCCTCCATTTCCCACTCACTGAGGCCCAGTTAGATTCCCTCTGCACCTTCTGCCCTCCCCTTAAATAGACGGAGCATCAAAGCGTGAAAAACATTGAAATTACCAAACGCAATTTCTCTCCAGAGATGACAAATCTGCTGCAGTTTGTATTTCCAAACAGGAGCTGTAGCTCTTGAGCAGCTCCAAGGCAGGTTCCCTGCCCCCACTGACCAACTCCTCATAGGCACAGCGCCCCCTCTCCCTCCACCCCTGCAGAGGAGGAGCACCCTGCATCTTCACTCTAGGGATAAGGATGCTGCAGCGGGGAAGGGTCAGAGCAAGGGCAGAAGGCAGAGGAGGGAAGCAGGTGACAGGTCCCTCGAGGTTCACTCAGCCACACCTGTCCCGCCAAGGCCAGACAGAACACCCAACAATGATCCCTGAGATGAGTCTGCTTGTTAAAGCTCTGCCTCCAATAAACAATGACAGCAATAACAGAGCCCACCATGCACTGAGAGCTGGACCACCCACTTCACTTACAAAATCTCATTTACTCCTCCCCACCCCGAGAGTTGAGTGGTCTCCTTCCTTCCCATTTTACAGGAAAGGACTTTGTGGGCTGGCCCAAAGCCATGCAGTTAGTAGGATATGATGTTGGACCTCTCACCTCCCTGACTCCAAAGCTGGCATTCTTCCCAACCACCATCCCGTGACCTTGGACACCTCTTTCAACTTAGTTTTTCCCTTCTGCAAATTAGTTTGAACCAATGTTTCTTAAAATACTTTTTAAAATTATGCCCTTGTTTAAGCAACATCAAAATCTCATACCCTTTCTGTGATCTCTATTATGAAAAACATAGAGGGTTTTTTGGTTTGTTTGTTTTCCAAAACAAAATTCTGTTTTCCAAAGAAAAGATTCGTTTTCGGGCTTCCCTGGTGGCACAGTGGTTGAGAGTCCGCCTGCCGATGCAGGGGACACGGGTTCGTGCCCCGGTCCGGGAAGATCCCACATGCTGCGGAGCGGCTGGGCCCATGAGCCATGGCCACTGAGCCTGCGCGTCCGGAGCCTGTGCTCCGCTAGCGGGAGAGGCCACAGCAGTGAGAGGCCCGCGTACCGCAAAAAAAAAAAAAAGATTCATTTTCAAAGATCATAACCCTGAATTTGCTTTTTCATGTGTTAACTCCTCCCTGCTCACAGGAGATTCCGACGTGCACCTGTGGGAAGACCAGGGTCTCCATGGCTCACCCACTGCATTGGGGAGCTCTGGGCTCAGTCTCTTGGGTGCTACCATTGCTCACACCCGAAGAGAGGCAGTGGAGCCTTAGGGGTGCCCCTCTTCAGGGGGACTCCAGGCAAGTCACTTCACTCCAAACCTGTCTGTAACATGGGAAGAACAATACTAGTTCCTAGTGGTGTTGTGAGGATTAAATGAGTAAATTCCTGTAACACACCCAGAAGAGGGCCTGGCCCTCAGCACTCAGTTAAGTGTTAACTATGTTTCATTCTAGGGATGTTTAATCAGAGTCATCACTTGCCTGCCCCCAGGAAAATTCTTGTAGCAAGTGCCTGTGCCTTCACTAGGTCCTGGGAGGTCATTTTGTGGACATGTTACATTACTGCAGACTCTCAATTGTCAGAATGACCCAGGATTATTGTGGATCCTATGATCTGTGAGAATCCAAACAAATCACAGCCTCTGATTTGTTTGGGTTTGATTTCAAATATGAAGGACCTCTGTTTTTTTGTATTTGAGGAACTAGCCATCTGGGAAATTTTTTAAGTTAGAGGGGTCACACACCAAAATAAATTCCAGATGGATCTCAGATCCCAGATTTAAACATAAACAATGAAACCATAAATGTACTAAAAAAAAAGAAAAAAGAATCTTAAAGTGGGCAAAACACCTTTATAAGTAGGACACAAAACCCAGAAACCATAAAAGAAAAGATGAATAAATTCAACTACATAAAATTGCTTATTTTACGTGAAAAAAATTATAAACAAAATTAAAAGACAAATGATAAGGTCAAGGAAAATACACTTTAAAACATATTTCAGAAAAAGGATTAATTTCTTAAAGAACTGGAAATGAATGAGAAAATACCAAAGACCTAGTTTAAAAAATGGGTAAAGAACATGATGAGACAATTCACAGAAAAAAACAAAAATAGCTCTCAGACATATGATAAGATCCTCAACTTCATTAACAACAAAACACACAAAACCTGGAGCAGGATATCTATGGCTTTTCATCTGTCATTTTTTAAAAACTGTCAATTATACTTCAATAAAGCTGGAATTTTTTTTTAATTTTAAAGTTTGATAATAGTCTTTTGGAGAAACAGGAAGTCTCACTTTGCTGGTGTGAATTGACAAAATGTATATGGAAGGCAATTTGGCAAAATTTGACCCAGCACTTCCATTTTGAGGAATTCACCCTAAAGATTTCTTTCCACGTATGCAAAATGACTTATGTATAAGGGTATCATTGTATAATAAATCCACACCAGTGGGGATAACTAACCAAATGTGGGACCTTGGGCAAAGTTACTTAACCTCTCTGGGCCTTAGTTTCCTCATCGTAAAATGGGGATAATAACGGAAGGTGCCTCAGAGATTGTTGTCAAATATGTACATAAAGTCCCTCGAAGAATTGCCTGGGGTGTAGTAAGTGCTCAGCAAATATTACCGTTCATATCATTATTATAATGTCACCAGTGGAACCCAACGTACAGACTGGCTCTGATGGTAGGAGTGAGGAGTTTGGAAGCCACCCATCATCTTCCTTTAAGGAGGAATCTGAGGGAGGCAAAGTGAGATTGCAACTGTGGCTGAGTAAGTAGAAACCCAGCTTTTGTATTATGGCCTTTGTATTACAGCAGCCTGGTCAGCAACATAAACAGGAAAAATGGTTTTCCTAGAAGCAAACCTTGACAATGCCCATCCCTGCTCTTGTCCTGGAAGAAAGCATTTTGGCTAAGCAGAATGAACCATTCCTCCTTTCTTGGAAAACCTACCCCAGTGATGGGTGAAAGACTTGCTTACTTAAGGCCAACTAATAATAACAGTAACAGCTAACATTTTGTGGTGTGTTTTCTAAATGCCACACAGAGCTAAGCATTTAACATACAATAATTCATTATTCCTCATACCACTCTATCTGGTAGGTTTTTATTATTCTTCCCATTTTATAGAAAAGGAAACTGAGGCTGCAACTTGGAGAGATTCACACAGCAGGTAAGTGGCAGAGTCCACATTTGGGCCTGGATCTCTGTTGCATCAGCCTTGCCCAGGAGGGCATTTCATTGTATTTCTCTGTATAAACCACAGGGTAGCATCTTGGCTTGTGTGCATCTGCTTCTTCTATGTATCTGTCAGTATGTATCAGCCCCAAAGGCAGGACCTCTCTGAGCCCAAGAACAAAATTGGGGTTTAGAGCATAGGAGGCATGGGCCAGGTCATGGCACCCATCCAGCCCATGTGAGACATGCATTTCTGTCCTGATCCCTATTTTCAGACAGAGAAACGGTCTCAAGGTGGCACACCCAGCAATGTCAGAACCAGGTCGCCCTCGCTCCTACTTATTGCAGCTCTCCGTGGCACCTCAATGCCTAAGAAGCCCAGGCAAAGGCTGTGCTGGCAGGCAGGGTGAAATGCAGTCCCCCACATGGTCCTACAATGACAAGTGGTCCCTGAGCAGAACCAGAATTCCATTCAAGGCCATGGAGCCCCGTTCCCTCACACATATGTGGCCACCAGCTGTTCCCGCTAATTATAATACCTTCCCAATAAAGGAGGGGTCAAAACTGGGGGAAGGTGTGCAGTAAGAACGCAGCTTCCCGGAGTCCTCACAATCCCTTTAGCACAAGATAAACTGTTGCCTCTGATTCAATTTCTTCCTCCCTCACCCCCTAAAACAATAAGAAAACATATTTCTCATCACTGCATTTAATCCTTCAGGCAGGGAAAAGGAGCTATGCATCTACGCAGGTAATGAGGAGGGAGGGAGAAGGCTGGGGAGGGGCAGTGTCAGGGCAGGCGAGTCCAGGAAAAGACTCAGAGGGGAAGACGGCTCAAAATGAAATTCTTAGGGGGATAGGATGCAGCTTGCTCTACTACGCCCTTAGTGAGTTAATCATTCTTTCACTCAACTAGTATCCATTGACACAGGTCCTGTTGTATGTTGGACAGACAGAGAAGAGAAAGACACAGTCCAGGATTCACTGTGTAATGGGAGACACTGACCTATAAGCCACTAACTAGATTACAGTATTCCATGAACTCTGATAGGCTTTGAGGGAGCAAGGACAAGGGAAGGCTTCACTCTGGCTACAGGAGGTTTTGCAGTGGATGGGGTATTTGTGCTGCCTCTCAGAAATTCACCAGGCAGGTGACCTGGAGAGGGAAAATGTCATTTTAATAATGGCATTTAGTACTGCAGTGGTCCTTACAGTGAACATGTGTACAGGGCTTTACAGTTTGCAAAGTGCTATTGCACCCATCATCTCATTTAATCTCATGCCATGCCTATGAAGCAGGGATTATCCTATCACACTCATTCTGCAGAGGAGAAAACAGGAGAAATGGCTTGCCTGGGTCTCCACTGTCAGTCAGTAACAGAGCTGGAATTCAAGCTCAGGTTATCTGACTCTAAAACCCGTGCTCTTTCAGGACTTCCCTGGTGGTCCAGTGGTTAAGAATCCACCTTCCAATGCAGGGGACGCAGGTTCAATCCCTGGTCGAGGAACTAAGATCCCACATGCCACGGGACAACTAAGCCTACACACTCTTGAGTCTGTGTGCCGCAACTACTGAGCCCACACCTCACAACTAGAGAGACAAGTCTGTGCGCCACAACAAAGAGCCCCACACACTGCAATGAAAGTTCTCGCGTGTTGCAACAAAGATCCCACGTGCCGCAACTAGACCCACACACTGCAATGAAAGTTCCCGTGTGTTGCAACAAAGATCCCACATGCCGCAACTAAGACCCAACACAGCCAAATAAATATTTTTAATATTTTTTAAAAATAATAATAATAAAACCTGTGCTCTTTCTACAACCCTACTGATGCCAGTTTGCTCCCCAGGAGAAGGATGCTGCAGGGGAGGCAGCAAAAGTAGAGTGGGGTCAAGGTAGGGTTAAGGAGGGCTGTGGACAAATAGCCATGGGCTCCCTGAAACCGGTCAGCTACATCCCCAGGCCAATCCACACACACTGCTAGGTCTGAGCTGAGAGAGCCCCTGCCCTCGGAGTGACATTCTCACTCAGCCAGGCAGCCACAGTGACAATGGGCATGGTTAGTGTTTTGTAGAAAAGGATGTCTGGTCTGTTGGCTTAGATTTGCTCTTGCCTTGTAATTATGGCTCTCTATATATAAGTACATGGAATCAGCTGCTATTTCGAAAATGGACTGAAGGGCAAGGAACAAGGACACAACTTTTTGTAGCACTTACAATGTACCAGGTGCTATGTATGCTAAACTGTCCATCTCATTGGCTCCCCTGAAAACCCCATGAAGGGAAATACTACAATCCCCATTATACAGATGAGGAAACTAAGTCTCAGAGAAGTGAAGTTACTTGTCCAAGGCCTCTGACCCAACCCCTGAGCCACTCATTCCTTTGTACCATAAATGTCCAGAAAAGGAGCAACCAGGGGTCATCAGGACCCAAGTAGCCTGAGCATCACTCTGCAGCATCCTCCTGAATGTTCCAGGGGTCTGCAGAAAGTCCCTTGTCTTCATTTTAAGACAATCAGTGTCAATAATAATAATTTAGTGCAAACATTGATTCATCAGAGCATGACCCTGGCAGTGTGACCACAAAGTTAAACCAAACCATGGGAGAGAACCAGAATTCCAAAGGATGCCATTTTAACATCAAGGAAAGTGTGACCCTAAAAAATAGAAATAATAAAAACAGAACTACAGAATCTCCTCAAGGTCAAAGGTTTCTGGAGCCTGGAGACAGGAGATTTCGATATCTCAAGAGGCCAACAAATGCAAAGTCCGATCACATGTGGAGGTAGCCCAAGAGGGGGCTGCCCGCTTCTGCAGTGGACTGAAGAACTGAGTAATGAAGAGACTTGAAGCCTGCCTGGGTCATGGAGTGCATGACCACCTTCTTTAATTCATGGAGTCTCTGACACAGCATCTAGACTGGAGCTTAGTGGGTTCCATCAATGCCACTGATAAGAATCCAGTCAGCATTGTGGCCAGTAACTATTATACAGCCTGTCGTCTGAGAAGATGACCCCCAAAACTACTTGGGAATGCATAATTATCTCCTTAGTGCGTAAAGATCTTTCAGTCTCAAAGACAGAAGTGTTTGAGAAACTCAAACCCACAGGATGAATATTTTTAGATGTTAAAGGGTCTGTACATATTGGTACCATTAAGTATTTGTAATGTTGGAGAATTTGGCCTGTTTGAGTAGCAAGTCAGTCTTTAATTCCAATCTAAAATGTAATTTAATAATTGAGTTAGATATGTGATTTTTAAGTTGAAAAAATCATTAAATTCATATACAGTGTTGGAACATTTAAAATAATTTAATATTCTCTTAGATTTATAAGAATTACTTAAAATTACCTGGGAAGGTTTATCAGTCAGGTAATAAAACATAGTACTTTAAATTTATCAAATAACATTTTACATATTTGAAGGAGTTTGATTAAGTTGGTAAATGAAACAAACATCATCCAAAAGCCCCTTAAAAAGACTGCTAAATTTTGATAGACTTATAAACAGAAAAAGAAAAATTATAAGCTAAATCTTAAAACTTAAGAACTAGATTTTTATGAAATTTATAACTTTAATAGATTAAATATTCTTTTCAAAACCCAAAGTATCTTCTGGATATTTTTCCTGTGCATACATACAAACTGTCTTTGAGGACTGAAAGAAATCTCACATTGATATCAAGTACTTCCTACATGCTCAGAGCTAACGCTTTAAATGAATGATCTCATTCAGTCCTTAAAACAGCTCTATAAAGTAGCTACTATTGTTATCTCCATCTCTGGGCACTGAAGGTGGGAGCCAGGATTCTGAACTGGGGTAGTTGGAATTTCAGAGCCATCTATCTTAATCCCTGTGTCACAAGTTCCTGTGTAAAGAAAGAACCCCCTCTTGGGGCTGGCTTGGAAACACCATTGAACAGCCTGATGGCTGGCCTCTTCTTTCTGCGTCCATTAGTGTTTGAGCCACAGCTCCCATCCTCATCTCTGGACTGAAGCCCGCGTGCCTAGAGCCCGTGCTCCGCAACAAGAGAAGCCGTTGCAATGGGAAGCCCGTGCACCGCAACGAAGAGTAGCCCCCACTCAGCACAACTAGAGAAAGCCCGCGTGCAGCTTTCCTTCTCACTGTGTATTCTAAGAACTAGCAGCCTGGGCATCACCTGGGAGCTTGTTAGAAATTCAGTGTCTCAGGCCCCACCCCAACCTTTCTGAATAACCTGCATTCACAGGATGTCCCGGTGATGTGGTTGCCCATCAGAGTTTGAGAAGCCTAGATCTACAGTATTACTTTGGATCAGCCTCGTTCTACCTGGCAAAAGAAGTTGCTGCTCCACTCTCCCTTTCCCCAGAAAACCCCTGTCTCCTGAGGGCAAGCACAGTGTTAATAGGAGGGATGCAAAGCCACCTGGCCCAGCCCTTAGCGACTGTGAGGGTCTTCCACCACTCAAAGAAATTCTGCCACCATCTGCAGAGAAAGGTAAATTTTGTTGAACTGCCCAAGGCCACGCTAATCTTCAATTATGCCGTTAATGTGTGTCTCCCCCCAGGTAGCTGTTATGCCAGCAGTAACTGCAGTGTCCTGGCTTTAAACAGCTTGCAGATTTCCTGACAGTATTAATGGAAGTTTTGCAAATTGATTTGGGGAGATTAGGTGGAGAGAGGCTGGCGTGACTTGATGTGAAGCCCATTCTAAGCAGCTCATATCCTCCTGTCCTTGATCCCTGCCCAGGACAAGGGGAAAGAGTAGGCATCAGGAAACCTGGGTTCCAGGCCTGGCTCTCCAACAGTGGAACTGTGGCCTAGGCCCTGTCACTTCCTGTCTGAACCTCTTTTTTAAAATGAGCAGGTTGGTCTAGTCTAGGTTCACCGATGATTCTCCTGGCTTGAATGGCTCTCATTTCTGAGTCGCAGAAGCTTAGAGCGGATGAGCTTCCTTCCCTCCTTCTTTCCCTCGACCATCATTCATACACTCACCTCTTCACTCAGTACAAATGACTGAGGACCATATGAGGCTCTGCTGTAGACACTGGGGACACAGGTATGAACTGGCTGCTTCGGGCTCGCATAGTCACCCTCAGGAAAGCCAAAAGGCAAGTGGTGCTCATCATGGACTGGGTTGGCCTCAGGTTCAGAGTACATTGGCCCTGTCACCATCATCCCCTGTGCTCCAAGGTTCAGAGGAGGGAGGTGACCAGAAGAGGCAGTGAGATGGGGTGGAAAGAGAATTGGCCTTGGTGCCAGGGACCTGGGTTCTGGAACCAGCTCTGGCTCTAAATGCTGTGTGACCTTAGGCAAGTCACTTCCTATTTCTAAAGTTCCCTTCTCGGGACTTCCCTGGTGGCACAGTGGTTAAGAATCCGCCTGCCAGTGCAGGGGACATGGGTTCGATCCCTGGTCCAGGAAGATCCCACATGCCACGGAGCAACTGAGCCTGTGCGCTACAACTACTGAGCCTGAGTTCTAGAGCCCGCGAGCCACAACTACTGAGCCCGCGTGCGACAACTACTGAAGCCCGCGCACCTAGAGCCCATGCTCCGCAACAAGAGAGCCCATTGCAATGGGAAGCCCGCGCACGGCAACAAAGAGTAGGCCCTGCTCGCTGCAACTAGAGAAAGCCTGCGCACAGCAATGAAGACCCAATGCAGCCAATAAATAAATAATAAAATATTTAAAAATAAAGTTTCCTTCTCTGGAACATGTGGAAACACAGATGATAATTCCTGTTCTGCCTTGCTAGGGGGTGGTTGAAAAGAATGTCATTAGTGAACCCAAGTGCCTTTTGTGTGTGGATGGGGGAGAAGGATTATTCAGTTGCCAGGGAGCTGCCCCGCCCATTTCCAAGAAATCCAGCCGTGGGGCAGAGTATCCAGGGGGCCAGGCCTTGGCTGAAATCTCTACCACCCCCTGTCCCCATCTCATGAGTGACTGTGACTGCAAAGCTTTTAAAATATTCCCAGGGAGACATGCAGGGCAGGGACAATGGGTAAATGGAGCGGCGGTAGAGGGAAGCAGAGTCAGAACAAGGATGAAGACCAGGGATCTGCCCTAGTCCCCATGGGTGGTCCCTAGTGGTGGAACTGGATCCTCAAGTGTATCCCCATCTCTAAACCACCCCACTGCAGAAAGCAAGGACCCATCCCAACTCCAGTATCCCAGCGAGGGGAAGTAACTGACTTGGGGAAGTGGCCCTGGCCCACACTCAGTCGGGGCAGTTAGGAGACAACTTGGGCCTCCTGGCTCTCCCCATGCCCAAGTGGTATTCCTCTAAGCCTGGCCTCCCCTGTATCTCTGCCCTTGTCCCTCTAGCTTCCAGCTTCCTTCTTTGCCCCTCACTCCCCCTATGTACCACAGCCTCAGTGTCTTCACCCTCTCTGACAAGCTGGCTAACGCCAAGTGTCCTAAATTCTGCCCAACACCAGCACCCCTGACTCCAGAGCCTCTGGCACCTAAGGGCTCTCCATGTCCCTAGCCCCTCCATCATCACTGCCATCAGCAGCAAGAAGGGTTTATATGCCTGGGTTTATTCTAAAAATAAGTTTCCAATTAAAGTTGAGAGGTATGAGAGAATGCTGCCTTGGAATGCCCCTCTCTGAGGCTTCCTCTCGAACAAATGGTTTGTAGCATTTCTAATTAATGAGAGATGTGCAGATGGGGACACTTAATAGCCTGCAGCAAAACATAGAGGCTGGGGAGGGGTGGAGCAGAGCTGGCCCTGAGCAGCCTCTGAGCCAGGGGATGCTGTCCAGGCTGGAGAAGGGAGACCTGCCCTTAGTCCTGCCTCTCCATGGCCAGCCCTGCACGCAGCACCCAGGCCAGCCCTGGCCAGCCCTGAGGATCAGAAAGCCTTGCACTGTGGGTTCTATGCTCCGCACCAGCAGGTGGGAAAGGAAGGCATGTGGAAGGGCAAGCTGCTCTGTACAAATCAGATGGGCCTGAAGGGCCTCTGCACACCTTGCTTTAGGATATTTTATGCCTCTCTGATCTGAATGCCCCCTCTCCCCAGATCTACACCTTGAGCAAGGCTTTTAATGGCTCTGAGCCTTAATATTCTCATGGGGAAGAAAAGGATTGGAGAATCATAAACCTGCAGGCTTGAAAGGATCATAAAGTCCATACTATTCCACCACCAGGGCCTGAATACCTACAAAATCTCTCCCACCAAGAGGTGGCCTGGTCTCCAAGGCTGAGGCCTCACTTCCTCCAAGAGCCACACAGAAGCCACTTTTCTCTGCAGTCAGCTCTGATAGAAAAGTCTACCTTAGAGTACGGTGGACCTGCCTCCCTGAGTTAAGTATGAGCGTTGTGGAAAATTAAGAAGGAGACAAGGCATATGAAGTTGCTGGGTAAAATGATTGTAACTGTCTTTAATTATGGGAACAGATGATCTAGGGCCAGAAGAGAAGAAAGTAGGGGTCAGCCAAGACAAGGTCCCAGAACAGCATCCCAAGCCTTGCTACGGAAGCCCACCAGGTGATAACTAGCCCCCCACCCTATCCCACCCCAGAGACCCCTGCCATCACTAGATCAACAAAAGCTCCTGGAGCCCCTACTATGTGCCAAGGACTGTTCTAGGCACTGAGGATTCAGCTGAGGACAGAAAGCATCTTCCATTCTGGTGCAGGGGAAGTAAAAAATTAACCAATAAGCATTTTATTTAAATCTCAGGTGGTGAGTAGTAGTCTGAAGAAAAATAAAGCAGACAATACAGAACATGGCAGGAGGCAGGGTACTTCTTAAAAAAGGAAGTGTAATAATTAAGTGAGGGAGTAAGCCAGGCAAGGGTATGGGGGAGGCATGCTCTAGGCTGAGAAAAAGCAAAGTCCCCAAGACAGAAACGAGCTTGACAGGAGGAGCAGCAAGGAGGCCAGTGTGGCTGGAAAGAAGTGAAGGGAGCGGGGAGGGTGAGAGATGAGGCAGGAGAGGGAGGTGGGGTGGTGTGATGTAAGGCCCCTTAGGCCACGGTGATGACTGGTGGGGGCTGGGCACTCAGGTAACCCTCCCAGACAGGAGCCTTCCTCCCATTCCCAACACAGCAGTCCCCCCCGCCCCCCCACCAGTTCCCAAGTTCACACTCTGCTGCTGCTTAGGGTTCTGCGAGGACAAGGAGGTGGCAAACTCTTTGTCATCCACTGGGGCATCGCCAGAGAGAAGCGGGATGGTGAGGGAGGGCTGACTGGACAGCTACAAGGACTGAGGAAGAGGTGCTTCATCATTCACGAGAGACAGAGGATGTGAATTTCAGCGGGGAAGGAAAAAAAACATAAAATGTAGACAAAGTAGGTAGAGAGAAAGAGAATGCCAGATAATAACAGTAGCTAACGTCATGTGCCAGGAGTATGATGTAAGGTGCCAAGTGCCACTGTGTTCTTAAAACTTCAAAAAGTCTTTTCACCTTCCAAACAACCCTATTACGTACTATTTTATGATTCCCATTTTAGAGATGAGGAAACTGAGGCACAGAGCAGTTAAGTAACTTACTGAGAGTCAACCAGTCAAGTGACAGAGCTCAGACTTAACCCAGGCATGCTGGCTTCAGAGTCCACGCTCATAGCTACGTAGGATGCTCCAGACAGGAACTGGACAAAGGTGGCTTGAAGAGAAGCAGGCTGAGCAAGGGGGAGGGAACCTCAAGGGACAAATTTTGCCTCCCATACTACTTTTTCCCCATAAAATTCAATGCTATCCATTCAGTACTTGGGAAGTTTACAAAGTGCTTTCCTATTTGATCCAAAATGACTGTGAAGTAGGTTCTATCATCATCCCCAATTTATAGATAAGGACACTAAGACTCAAGAGGTCAAGTAACCTTACTAGGAAGTGGTAAAGACAAAATTCAAATACAAGGTTTGCCTGACTCCAAATCCCACGCTCTTTCATTCATCCAAAAAGCACTTACGAGCATTATAAGGCACTGAACCAAGTATTCAGACATGGGAAAGACGCTGCCCTTGGTAGGATCCCTTGGTTAGTGACCCTGTCTCCTATGCTCTATACTCAGCCCCATAAAGAACAATTAACCTTACTCCTGGCTAAAGCACTCGAAAGCCAGGGGGAGGGAGGGAAAGAACACTCATGAGCTCCTGCTCTGTGCCTGGTATTTTCAGGGATTACATCACTGAGCCCCTCCATCAGCTCAGCAGGGTAAGATGTGGCTGGGACCGCTTTGCCTGTCCAGTGTCATGCTTACCTACCTCTGCAGCATGAGAACCCTGGTCTTATCTAGAGTGACGATGTGCCTAACTAAATACTACATTTTAAAGCCTCTATTGCAACTAGGTGTAGCCAAAAGACTAAGCCGTGGCTAACAAAATATAGAGGAAATCACTGTATGGGACTTCTGAAAAGTCTCCTTAAAACAAAGACAGACTCCTGAGATGGGCCCTTTGTACCCTTTCTCCTTTTCTCCTGTTTCCTGCCCGGAACTCGGTTATGATGGGTGAAGTTCCAACAGACATCGTGGATCATAAAGGCAACTTTAAGAATGGAAATCATGCACACACAATAATGGAACAAAAAAGATTAGGGTCCTGGATCCCAGATGATACTGAGGAACAAGCCCTGATCTCCCTGCTTCTGAGAAATAAACTTCTATATTGCTTAAGTTACTTAGTTGCTGGAAGTCAAGAGCATGTCTTTGTAACAGATACAGTAGTTACTACCATCATCCCATCTGGAAACCGAGGTTGGCAGTTTGCCCCAAATCCCACAGCTAGGCAAGGGAAAGAAGCAAGTTTCAAACTTGAATTTGCCTGGTTCCAAAAGCCATACTCCCATCCCTTTGGTGAGAGCCTCGTTCACTCTGAGTAATTCATGAGAAGGCACGGGCATGGCAGTAGAGTATTAAACAGCCAACAACCTCTACGTCCCCTGCTCTGGCCTTAAGGATGCACATCAGAGCACACTGTCTTCCTCCCTACCTATGCACTCTAGTAGATCAATTAACTATATACCAGACAGCAGGCACATCTTTTATTTCCCATCTAACATCTCCTCTGCCTCCAAGGTCCAAGTTGCCAGGCCTTTTCAGGACTCCCAGAAGAAAGTCCCCTAAACTCACCCTCGTGCAAACTTGACAATGTGCTCTGCTCTAAGTACAACTTGTGTATATTAATTCCTTAGAATTTCCTAGATACCAGATAATGTTGTCTGTGAATAAACATAGTTCTACTTCTTCCTTTCCAATCTGGATGCCTTTTATTTCCTTTTCTTGTCTACATGCACTAGCTAAACCTCTAGTACTATGTTGTATCAAAGAGGTGAAACTGGACATCCTTGCTTTGCTTTGTTCCTGATCTCAGGTGGAAAGCATTCAGGCTTTCAGCATTAAGTATGTCGTTTCCTGTGGGTTTTTTTATAGATGTCCTTTATCAGGTTAAGGAGGTTTCCTTCTACTCTAGGTTTACTGAATTGTATTGTGAATTTTGCAAATGATTTTTTGTGTATACTGAGATGACTGTGTGGGTTTTGTCCTTACATTAACTGATTTGGGGATATTAAAACAACCTTTCATTCCTGGGATAAATCCCACTTGGTCATGGTGTATAATCTTTTTTATATGATGTTGGATTTGGCTTGCTAATATTTTATTGAGGATTTTTGCTCAGATATGGCTCTGTGGTTTTCTTGGATATCAGGAATATTGTTGTGTTGGAGGTCACTAAGAGCATCCCCAGGTTTGATGATTCACTAGGAAAACTCAAAGGACTCAGCATAGTCATACTCATGGCTATAATTTACTCCAGAAAGAGGATACAAAGCAAAATCAGCAAAGTAAAAGGTGCATAGGATTATGTCCAGAAAAAGCCACGGGCAAGTTTTCAAGGACCCTCTCAGTGGAGTCAGACAGGAAGCTCTTAATTCCCCCAGCAAGAAATTGTGACAACATGTGTGAAATGCTGCCAACCAGGGAAGCTCATTAGGGACTCAGTACCCAGGGTTTTTCTTAGAGACTGGTCACACGGGCACCCTGTGCCTGACATGTACCCAAATTCCAGACTCCCAAAGGAAAGCAAATGTTCAGAATAAGCCGTATTGTTGACAGTTTAGGCACAGTGAGCCACTCTTTGATGTTAGGGCAGTGGGAATACTCCTGAAATCCGAGTTACCAGATGCCAACCAAGGACCAACTGCGGAAGCAGGCCTTTCAAAGGACAGGAGTCAGACCTGCCATGTTAACCCTTTTTTGCACACTTGCATTTAAAACAAAAACCCTGGGGCTTCCCTGGTGGCGCAGTGGTTGAGAATCTGCCTGTTAATGCAGGGGACACGGGTTCGAGCCCTGGTCTGGGAGGATCCCACATGCCGCGGAGCAACTAGGCCCGTGAGCCACAACTACTGAGCCTGCGCGTCTGGAGCCTGTGCTCCGCAACAAGAGAGGCCGCGATAGTGAGAGGCCCATGCACCGCGATGAAGAGTGGCCCCCGCTTGCCACAACTAGAGAAAGTCCTTGCACAGAAACGAAGACCTAACACAGCAAAAATAAATAAATAAATTACTAAACTCCTACCCCCAACATCTTTAAATAAATAATTTAAAAAAAAACCAGAAAGCAGGTATTGCTTAATACAAAGGAATTCAATGCTAATGTTGGCATTTTAGCCACAGGAGGTAGGGAGGATTGAGTATCAGGATGTTCTTGGTGCCTTGAAACCACACTCTTTCAGCTTACCCACATGGATGTGGAAGGTCAAGACTGTGTCTCTAGAAAGCTCCATCTGGACTGACAGAAAAGGCCTCTCAGTTCACGCTGTGCACTGCTCGGGCCCAGCACTGTAGGGAAAATGGCTTTACAGGCCTTCTGGCCTTTCAGCAACGTGAGCCCCCCACCCCGGCCAAAAATGCCCAAGTTTCTTTAGTCACAGTCTAGGGTAGAGACTGAGGTGAGCCAAAGGGGAAACAGGAGAGCAAACACTCGTTTGGCATCCCCCTGGCACACTCTCAAGACCCAACCTGCCTCCAGGCAGCAAAATCCTGGTCTTACAGACAAAGCAATCTTGACACTGAGTTCCACTGGCTACAGTCAGACACTTACAGGGTTATTCTGCACTAGCTGATTTTACTCTGTGTATGTCACAAACTGCACCCCTAACCCTTCTCTGATGCATACCACTGATGGTAATAAAAAAAAATAGCTAAGCAGTTGTTAAGCACAAAGTATGAATCAAGCACTGTGTGAAGGAATTTGCACAAACTTATCCCCACAACAATCCTGTAAGATAGGTAAAATATTATCCCTCTTTTAAAGATGAGAAAACTGAGGTTAGGTAACTGGCCTCAGGTCACACAGCTGATAGATGGCAGAGATGGAATATGATCCCACGCACTCTGGCTCCCAAGCCAGCATTCTTAGCTGCCAGCACAACCCTGCTTCACCAAGACAACACCATGACCCACGGGGTTTCCAACACTGTCCTCCCCCCCAGGATAGCCCATCAGATTCTCTGACCTGGATTGGGGGTGAGGTAGAAAGAGTACTAACTGAGGCTGAAGTTTAGTGAAGACAAAGAATACAATGATACGCAAGTGGGTGGATCATGAACAGTTAAAGTTTCCTTCAGTGGTACCACCTTCCAGAGGACACCTGGAAATGCAGGGGCATTCTTGGCTGTCACAAGGAATGGGGGTGTACCAGCCATTAGTGGCCAGGTGCTAGGAATGTGAAACATTCTACAGTGGATAGAACAGTCAACACAATAATCGGTGCCTCCCAGATGTCAACAGCACTCCCACTAACAAACATGGTACAACCAACTGGCCCTCGTATACAGCTCCAGGGCGACAGAAGAAACAGGCAATGGGGAAGATCCTTTGAAGCTCATTGCTTTTGAAGCCTTACCTTATGCATCTTGAGCTTCTGTGAAGCACCTGCCAGGCAAGCATATGGCCCAAACCTGTTCCTCAAGCTCCACATCAAGATTTATCTCCAAGGTATGGACAGGAGCCAGATTCAGGCCCACAGGCTATTTGTCCAACAAGACATTTGGCTCCATCCTGGCCCAGGCGATGAGCAGACACAGGGCTATGCCAGCTGATTCTTGGACTAAGCAATTGAGAATGTTGAGAAAGTCTCAGAAGGAAGGAGACTGCAGTCATTGCTCATTGTGACTATCATCAGCTCTGTTCTGTACTGTCAAGGACTCTGCTGAGTATGGAGAAGGTGGCAAGTCAGGTCATGGGAAAACAATTCTTACCACCTGTGGGCTCTGGGGAAATACCAGCACCCTGCTACTTCCCTTCTCTCTCTGTCCTCAAACGTAATGCCCCTCAGTAAAGTAAATGCCCCTCCAACTCAGGTCCCAAAGTCTCCTTTACAAAGAAAGGCTAATATTCATGAAATAACTAAAGAGCAGCATAGTCAAGAATCCACAATCAAGTCTGTGTTGCAAGGCAACCTGTAAAGATAGCTTAGCAGCATATGTTTGTTTTTCACTAAAAGCACTAAATCAGTGATCTTCTAAATACTAAAACACTGATCTTCTAGTTTCTCATCTCTGTCCCTCTCCTATATAGCCTAAACATCTGGCCAGGCAAAGTATGACTGAAGATTAAATCTAATTCATGAGACACTTGATTTCCTAGCTGATAAGCTTAAAGACCTCAATTTAGCATAGGATAAGGAAAGCAAGGCTATTTACAGAGTCGCTGGGGATATCCTTAATGATCATACCCCTTGTTCCCCTAGATCTCGTTGACAATTATATGGGCAGCTGTAAAGGAAGAGTGAATGGATTGTTACAAGGCCTTGATACTTAGTGATATTAAACTGAATTATGTTCAAGAGCAAGAACCCAGGAATGACAGTGGTATTGTGGGAGGCTGGGAAGGCAGTAATGTATGACTATCAGACAGGATCAAAACATAAGCAATACTGATGGCACCAGTAAAGTGATCTCAAAGAAACAGTTATTGTCATGGAAAGGACTGTAAAAAAATATATGGGTAGGAAACAAACTGTTAGGAGGAGAAAGGCAGATGGGGGATAACAGTTCTTGGCTCATGATTCTTTAAGTGAAACAGAGATTTATAAAACAAACTTACGATAAAGTCTTTTTTATTTTTAATGGAAGTGTCATGAATTTTTTATGTACTCAAAAGTTGGCTACTCTCCAAAAGAGAAAATTAGTTAAACAACTTGCATTAAAAATACATAGGTCTTGGGCTTCCCTGGTGGCGCAGTGGTTGAGAGTCCGCCTGCCGATGCAGGGGACACGGGTTCGTGCCCCGGTCCGGGAAGATCCCACATGCCGCGGAGCGGCTGGGCCCGTGAGCCATGGCCACTGAGCCTGCGCGTCCGGAGCCTGTGCTCCGCAACGGGAGAGGCCACAACAGTGAGAGGCCTGCGTACCGCAAAAAAAAACAACAACAACAAAAAAAAACGTAGGTCTGGCAGTTGTAGCAAATAGCAGATTTAGCCAATGTGAACGACCCTCCACCTCACCCTCAATTCACAAACACAGAAAATTGCCAGATAAAATGAAGCATATTTAAAACTACATACTCAATATGAGAGACCACTTCACACTCATTAGGATGGCTATTATTTAAAAAACACAAACAGAAAATGATAAGTGTTGGTGAAGATGTAGAAAAATTGAAACCATTGTACACTGCTGGTAGGTATGTAAAATTTATGGAGGTTCCTCAAAAAGTTAAACACAGATTACAATATTATCCAAAAATTTCACTTCTAGGTATACATCAAAAAAAAATGAAAGGAGGGGCACAAAGAGATACTTACATACACATGTTTATAGAAGCATAATTCACAATAATCAAAAGGTAGAAGCAACACAAGTGCCCATCAACAGATGACTAGATAAATGAAATGTGGTATACACATACAATGGAATATTATTTGGCCTTAAAAAATAAGGAAATTGTAACACTTGCCATAAAATAAAGAAACTATAACATGATGAACCTTGAAGTCATTGTGCTAAGAGAAATAAGCCAGACACAAAAGGATAAATACTATATGGTTCTACTCATATGAGGTACTTAGAGTAGTGAAACTCATAGAAATAGAAAGTAGGATGGTGGCTGCCAGAGGCTGGGGGGAGAGAAGAATGGGAAATTATTGTTTAATAGGTTAAAAGTTTCAGTTTTGAAAGAATAAAGTTCTGGAGATGAGTGGTGGTGATGGTTGCACAACAATGTGAATGTACTTAATGCCACAGAACTGTACACTTTAAATGGTTAAAATGATACATTTTATGTCATGAATATTTTACACAATTAAAATAAATAGAAAAAAAAAACTGTATGGCTGAAATTAAAAGAGAGAAAGGGAGATTTTCCTCAAGAGGAAACCAAAACAGAGTGATAAATTCTGAAGGTGAACTGTAGAAGCCTGGGAAAAACACAAGATCTGGTCTAGGTGTCAAGCTTTTAATGCCCACACAGAAACAGGGCCACTCCTCCTTGAAGGAGGAGTTGACACTAGGGCCCTAAATGAAACAGGAGCCTTGATGCTAGACAAACTCTGCCCACCTGCCAAGTGAAGCAGTAAAGAAACTTGCTCTGTTCAGGGCTCCTATAAGATATTAAAGCCCAAAGTCTGTACCATGTTCAGGAGCAAGTGAAGAATTTATATTACCTAAGTGAAAAAAAAAAAGGTAAAAACAGGTCCCGTGCTCTATAAATTGCTGACAGTAGTGCAAATTAGTATAACCCCTAGGTGGGGAATTTGCCAATACTGTTGAAATTATAAAGCATATATAATGCACATACAAAGTAGAAAACAATAGCATAATATTTTCAAAATGCTGAGAGAAATAGTGGTTAACTTAGATAAACGAAATGTGGTATATACACACAATGGAATATTTTTAAGTATTAAAAAATAGGGAAATTCTAACACTTCCCACAATAGGATGAATCTTGAAGTCATTATGCTAAGTGAAATAAGCCAGACACCAAAGGCTTATACTATATGTAAATTACCACTCAACAGCAGAGGGCTATGAAGACCTTTAGAGGGAAGCAAAACGGAGAGTATTACTACCAGACTTGCACTAGGACTAGGATATACAACAGAAAGAAAGAAAGTGAAGCCAGTTGGAAGAGTACAGTTGCAAGGAAGAATGGTAAACAAAGCAATGAGTTAAAAATGAATGGAGGGCTTCCCTGGTGGCGCAGTGGTTGAGAATCTGCCTGCTAATGCAAGGGACACGGGTTCGAGCCCTGGTCTGGGAGGATCCCACATGCTGCAGAGCGGCTAGGCCCGTGAGCCACAACTACTGAGCCTGTGCGTCTAGAGCCTGTGCTCCGCAACAAGAGAGGCCGTGATAGTGAGAGGTCCGCGCACCGCGATGAAGAGTGGCCCCCGCTTGCCACAACTAGAGAAAGCCCTCACACAGAAACGAAGACCCAACACAGCAAAAATAAATAAATTAATAAACTCCTACCCCCAACATCTAAAAACATAAAAATAAATTTAAAAAAGAGAGGAAAATAATTACATTTATTAAAAAAAAAATTAATGGAGTGGGACTTCGCTGGTGGCACAGTGGTTAAGACTCCGCGCTCCTAATGCAGGGGGCTCGGGTTCAAGCCCTGGTCAGGGAACTAGATCCCACATGCATGCTGCAACTAAGAGTTCACGTGGCACAACTAAGGAGCCGGCGAGCCGCAACTAAGGAGCCTGCAACTAAGACCCAGTGCAACCAAAGACCCGGTGCAACCAAATAAATAAATAAATAAAAATTACGTTTTTTAAAAAAAATGAATGGAGGGACTTCCCTGTTGGTCCATTGGTTAAGACTCTGCACTCCCAATGCAGGGGCCCCAGGTTCGATCCCTGGTCAGGGAACTAGATCCGGCACGCCACAACTAAGAACTTGCATGCCACAACGAAGATCCTGCATGCTGCAACTAAGACCTGGCACAGCCAAATAACTAACTAAGTAAATAGTTTTTAAAACAAAGGATGAAAAACATAAACAGGAACTGTTTTACTGTTGTATAAAACAATAATAATAATTATTATTATGACTAATTTAGGGGATTTAAAAGACAAAATGGAATTAAAATATTGAATAAGAACACATATAAAACAAGAGGCAGACTTCCCTGGTGGCACAGTGGTTAAGAATCCGCCTGCCAATGCAGGAGACATGGGTTTGAGCCCCGGTCCGGGAAGATCTCACATGCCATGGAACAACTAAGCCCATGCGCCACAACTACTGAGCCTGCACTCTAGAGCCCGTGAGCCACAACTACTAAGCCCCTGTGCCACAACTACTGAAACCTGCATGCCTAGAGCCCGTGCTCCCAACAAGAGAAGCCACCACAATGAGAAGCCTGCACACCACAACGAAGAGTAGCCCCTGCTCGCTGCAACCAGAGAAAACCCCGTGTGCAGCAACGAAGACCCAACGCAGCCAAAAATTAAAAATAAGTAAAATAAAATAAATTAAAAAAAAAAAACAAGAGGGGATGACTATATTTAAAATGTTTTAAGGACTCTGTATTGTTGTGGGGGAGCACGGTTATTAACTATATTAAGTAAGCAAGTTAAAATTTTTAAAGTAATAAATAAGATGTATCATTTCCAAACTAGCAGAGGGAAAAGAGGGGTGATAAACTAAATTTAAAAATTGCGTCAATCCAATAGAAGGCAGTAAAGGAAAAAAAGCATAAAAAAGGATAAACAGGAAGTATCAAAATTATATGGTAGAAGTAAATCTAATGTATCAGTAATCATAAAATATTAGCTTGCCAGTTAAAAGAAATGTCAGACTGAATTTTTAAAAATAATAAAAATCTAGCTATAGGCTATTTTTAGAGACATACTTCTAAAAACAAAGTACTTCAATTAAAATAAATAATTTTTTTAAAAGTCAACTATACGTCAATTAATAAATATATTCTTAATAAATATATTTTTAAATAAATAAAAGCAAAGAAAATAAATGGATACTAGAAAAATATTATCCTCTCTCAACCCCCACCCACCCAGCCCCACCATACCAAAAAGAGACAGCATCTCTAGAATAATACACAACAAAATAAAGCTCTAAGGGTAAAAGCACCATTTTATACAAGGTTTCCATAAAAATATAAATTATGAAAACAATCTCAAAAGGAAATAGAAAACTCAAGACCTAAATCAATGAAGAAAATTTTATCAGTAATCGAAAATCCATCCCTCCCTTTTAAAATACTACTAGGCCAAGACCAAGCTGTCAAGAAAGAGATAACCCTCGGGCTTCCCTGGTGGCACAGTGGTTGAGAGTCCGCCTGCTGATGCAGGGGATACAGGTTCGTGCCCCGGTCCGGGAAGATCCCACATGCCGCGGAGCGGCTGGGCCCGTGAGCCATGGCCGCTGAGCCTGCGCATCCGGAGCCTGTGCTCCGCAATGCGAGAGGCCACAACAGTGAGGCCCGTGTACGCAAAAAAAAAAACAAAAAACGAAAGAGATAACCCTCCATCTTACTGACTCAAATTGTTCCAAAGAAAAGAAAAAGAAGAATAATTCCCCAACTCATTTTATGAGCCTACTATGTCATTGATACCAAAATTGGATAGTGAACAAGTAAAATTATGGACCAATCCTGCTTATGAATACTTACAAAAACCTAAATAAATATTAGCCTCAAGTCCAGCAAAAAGAGTTAATACAATTTTTCATCAAATCAAAAATGTCACTGATTTTAAGACACACCATTACTTTTATACTAAGAAACAAAAATCCTGTCATTTCAGTCATAGCATAATGCTTTCTTATCACTCACACATTTTATTTTATACCCACTGAAGGAGTTTTCAGACTTAGTTACACTTATTTTTATCATTTATCGTTCTCAGACGTTCAAAATGAGGAAAATATAAGCAAAATAAATAACGTTAAGATCTTCATATTGGAGTCCAACTCTTCTAAATCACCTTACAATTCAGAGTCTTTGATATTTATTCTTGCCATCAAGAGGTGGTAGTATGTAACATTTCAAGAAATAGTTTCTACTGTTCTCTCTGGCATTTTCTTCTACGCCACTGACACATAATCGGAAAGTTTTGCTGCTGAAATGTTCTTACTTTACCAGAAGTTAACAACAGAAAGTTTTCAGCAACAATCAAGACTCCTATTTCTTCCTCAAAGGGTCCTTAAATGGCTGTTAACTAAAACGCTAAGGAATCACAGGTAACCAAGTTCAAGCAAGAGCAATTAGAAGATGCCATTGACTGTAAAACATATTCTACTTACAGAAATGTGAAAATGTAAAAAATCTGCACCTCAGAACCAACAAACATGGTATTTCACAATCAAAGAAGATTTATTTCAGGAATACGAGAATAGTTTAACATTAGAAAACGTATTAAAGTAGGTAACCACATTAACACATTAAAGAAAAAAACTCAAAGCATGCAGAAAAGCATTTGATAAAATTCAACAATCATAAATTTTTTTAAAAACCTCTTAGCAAAACAGAAATACAAAGGAACAGACTTAACCGTATACAGCTGACTACCTGCCAAGATTCCACAGTAAAAACAAACAAAAGAATGGTAAAATGCTAAAAACATCCTCTTTAAAGGCAAGAACAGGAATAAACGTGACTGCTATCATTGCTTCTATCCAATATTCTACAAAAGGTCTTAGGCAGGGGCTTCCCTGGTGGGGCAGTGGTCTGGGAAGATCCCACATGCCACAGAGCAACTGGGCCCATGCGACACAACTACTGAGCCTGCGCTCTAGAGCCTGTGAGCCACAGTTACTGAAGCCCGCGCGCCTAGAGCCCATGCTCCACCAGCAAGAGAAGCCACCGCAATGAGAGGCTCGAGCACCGCAACGAAGAGTAGCCCCTGCTCGCCACAACTACAGAAAGCCCACGCGCAGCAACAGAGATCCAACACAGCCATAAATAAATAAATTAAGTAATTAATTAAAAAGGTCTTAGGCAGCTCAATAAAACAGGAAAATACTAGAGATAGTACAAGGAGTGGAAAAGAAGAAAGAACTAACCTGTTATTATCAACCCAGATAATCCAAAATAAACTACAAACTATTGCACTAATAAGAGAGTTCAGCAAGGTTATGAAATATAAAAGCCAATATATTAAAGCCCATAGAGGGTCTATAGTACAGCAATGAACAATTAAAAATATAATTTTTATAAAAGATGGTATTTATAATAGCTTCTAAAAAAACATAGGAATAAATTTAATCAAACATGTAATGCATTTTTATAGAAAACACTTAAAACTTCATTGAAAACATTTAGTAAAAAAAAAACTGAAGCACTAAGATATCAATAAAGTGATATATAAAATATTTATGAGTGGAAGGAATATATATATCTATTTCTACCAGAAATAATCTATAAAGTCATTGAAATTCTAATCAAAACATATAACTCAACAAGCTGATCCTAAAAGAGGGAAGAGAGATCTCGGAATAGCCAAAACAATTTTGAAGAAAATAAAGAAGGGGTTGGGGAACTCAACCTACCATGCATCAAGACTTTATATAAAGTTCTAAGAATTAAAACAATGTGTATTGATATAGTAACAATTATCAGTGCAACAGAACAAAATATTTAAACCAGAAACAAACCCAAGTAAAGAAAAATTCAGGGACTTCCCTGGTGGCACAGTGATTAAGAATCCACCTGCCAGTGCAGGGGACACGGGTTCAATCCCTGGTCCGGGAAGATCCCATGTGCCGCGGAGCCAACTGAGGCTGTGTGCCACAACTACTGAGCCTGTGCTCTAGAGCCCGTGAGCCACAACTACTGAGCCCACATGCCACAACTACTGAAGCCCGCACACCTAGAGCCCATGCTCTCCAATAAGAGAAGCCGTTGCAATGGGAAGCCCACGCACCGCAATGAAGAGTAGCCCCCGCTCTCTGCAACTAGAGAAAGCCCACGCGCAGCAACGAAGACCCAACGCAGCCAAAAATAAATACATAAATACGTAAATAAATAAATTTATTTTAAAAAAAATCAAAGAATATCTCTAGGTAGTCCTTTTTCTAAGGAGAAAGGGTGGGAAAAGCATCTGATAAGGAGGAGGTAAGGGACAGTGGCAATTTAACAACATCCATACTTTCTTATTTCTTTACAGAAAATCTGAAGCAAACATGACAAAACTTTACTATTTTTTAAAGCTAGGTGGAGGGTACAAAGGTGTTTATTATATTTTTTCTGTCCTTTCAGTATATTTTAAGTATTTCACAATTTAAACATTTTACATAGAAAAGGTCTGGGAATATGCATGATATACCCATTTTTAAAGCCCTATCCTATAAAATAAGGACAGAGTCTAAAAAAGATGTTTGTTTATAATGGGGAAAAACTGAAAACAGAATTAGCTAAACAAATTGCAGAACAGCCACACAATGAAATGTCACATAACCACGAAAAAATTATAGTTCAGAAGTGTAGTTATTAACTTGGCAAGATGGTGACAACACATTAAATGGGAAAAAAAAAACAAACTATAAAACTATAGGCTTTTGGGCTTCCCTGGTGGCGCGGTGGTTGAGAGTCCGCCTGCCAATGCGGGGGATGCGGGTTCGTGCCCCAGTCCGGGAGGATCCCACATGCCCCGGAGCGGCTGGGCCCGTGGGCCATGGCCGCTGAGCCTGCACGTCCGGAGCCTGTGCTCCGCAGCGGGAGAGGCCACAACAGTGAGAGGCCCGCATACCGTAAAAAAAAAAAAAAAAAACTATAGGCTTTCAACTAAGGCATTAAATGGTTAAATGAACTTTGCCCCACATGCACCAGCAGGCCAAGGTTCTATAAATGCACTTGCCATGTTTTAATCTCATCAACTTGCTTCCATCGACAGAAGTTAACTACAAGGAGCTTAATAATAATAAAAAGTACAATAGATTAGTGTTTTGAATAAGAAAGATACTGCTATAATACTGATATAGAATAGCAGCATTCAAAGCCAAAAAAAATTATTTCTCAGTGTTGGTGCCAACAATCCCAGCCTTTCCAGATGAGACCTGTTCTATCTAATCATCCAGTCAGAGAACTACCAGAGTTAGCACAGTAGTGTAAATTGCTAATCATGTATAAGAAAGAGCCAGGTAAAATAAAATAAACTATATTCAAAATAAACTGTCAGGTATCAGTGAAACAAAGCTATACTAACAAAGTGATGCCATATTTATTAGAGAAAAGAGTGGCAGCAAGAAGTTACTAAAGGCATTTTGAGAGAATAAAACATTTTGCCCTGTTACATTTATACCCACTGATAAATTGGAAATTGACTTGGGTACTCTAAAACCTGTGCTCCGTATTTTGTTCATTAAAAGTTGCCCAAGGGACTTCCCAGGCGGCACAGTGGTTAAGACTCTGAGCTCCCAATGCAGGGGGCCTGGGTTCGATCCCTAGTCAGGGAACTAGATCCCACATGCAAGCTGCAACTAAGAGTTCGCATGCCACAACTAAGGAGCCCGCAAGCCACAGCTAAGACCCGGGGCAACCAAATAAATAAATATATATTTTTTTAAAGTTGCCCCAAAACATCTAAGAATCACAACAGATTCTATTTTATGAAAACTGCAATAGCATACTAAAGGAAAATTGTTTCCTCTACTCACAATCTTTTGATATCAAATGTGTGGGGATTTTCCCACACCAACCAATTCTCCAACTCTCCAGACACAACTGGGTGTCCTACAATTCAATTCTGACACTAACTACTGGGAGTTAGCATAGACCCCACAGAACTGAGCCCCACAGGCTCAGTTCCACAAGACTGTCCTCCACTTCAGACACCAATGAACAAGTGGTGGGTCCCCATGTTACCCACACTTCTGTCCAACTTCTGTTCCCATGACCCCCCTCCTCATGTTTGATAATTTGCTATACCAGCTCACAGAACTCGGGGAAACACTTACTTACATTTACCAGTTTATTATAAAGGATATTATAAAGAATATAAATAAACAGCCAGATGCAGAGGTATATAGGGCGATAAGAGTCCTGAGTATAGGAGTTTCGGTCTCCATGGAGTTGGAGTCCACCACCCTCCTGGCACATGGATATATGTTCACCAACCTGGAGGCTCTCCAAACCCCATAGTTTAGGGATTTTTTTATGGAGGCTTCATCATGTAGGTATAACTGATTAGTAACTCAGTCTCCATACCCTTTTCCTTCCGTCCCAGGGCGGGGAGGCTTAAAGTTCTAACCCTCTAATCACATGGTTGGTTCCTCTGGAGACTAGCCCCCAACCTGAAGCTATCTAGTGGCCCATCAAGAGTTACCTCATTAGCATACAAAAAGATACTCGTTAATTCCAGAGATTTCAAGGGTCTTAAAAGATCTTATGTCAGGAACCAGGACCAAGACTAAATATTATAATAAAAAATGTTCCTGTCACCCCTATTGCTCAGGAAATTACAAAGGTTTTAGCAGATCTTGTGCCAGGAACTGGGGATAAAGACCAAATATAGGACTTCCCTAGTGGCACAGAGGTTAAGAGTCCACCTGCCAGTGCAGGGGACACAGATTCGATCCCTGGTCCAGGAATATTCCCCATGCCATGGAGCAACTGAGCCCATGTGCCACAACTACTGAGCCCACGCACCATAACTACTGAAGCCCGTGCGTCCTAGAGCCCATGCTCCGCAACAAGAGAAGCCACCGCAATGAGAAGCCTGTGCACCGCAACGAAGAGTAGTCCCCACTTGCCGCAACTAGAGAAAGTGCGCGAGCAGTAACAAAGACCCAACGCAGCCAAAAATAATAAAATAAAATAAAATAGGCCAAATATATATTTCTTATTATATCATAATATCACACATACAGTAAAGGGTAGGGAGTTAGAACTTCGAGGGAAAAATACTTTCATTAATATTATTTGCTGTGAAAGTATTTCTTGTGTTCTTTATACCTTGATGAAATACTTTTGAGACTTATACGACCACCAAATACAAACTGCATTTATTGTGTAAAAATTAAGAATGGCTCAGGCTCTGTAATGGTAGTTGGATGTAAGATGTGCTAAGTCTCAGCTTCTAGAAGAGTTGATTTTGAACTCAATCACCCTTTGAGAGAAGACATACCAGCTTGCATAATTTCATCAACCAGGAGAATGTTGGTGGCAATCACTGTGCTGAGGGAAAAGATGACAGGGTGAGTAAAGCTTACCAATCCACTCTTATCTTTCCCCCCCAGAAATCTTCAGCTACTAATGACACTTTGTTCTGCAATGATGTTGGTGTGAGATAAGACATAGCTATTATAAATACAAACATCACCCCTTGCATTATAATTTCAACTCATTTGCTGATAAAGTAGAAGCCTAATTTTATATTCCAGCAAAAATGAGCTCATTTTTAGTACATCATTTGATCTTTTTCCCACTATGCATGTGGTACTATTTCAGTAAATGTCCTTCTTTCCCTTCTCCCTCAAATAAACAGTAAGATTAACATTTCCCATAACTTACACTGATAGAACTAAAATCTAAAAGGGACTGTAAAATGACAGAAGCTAGTCTTAATAACTGGATACCATGCCTTTTCATACACTTAGCCATTTTCCACTGTAGCAGGCAAAAATAATAGAAAAATCTTAATGTTATCAATTATGTCCTTAAAAGTCTTTCTCTTTTTATTAATACAAACTTACCAAGAGTGAAGAAGTTGGTTTTTCACAAAATAATTATCCCAAACTCCTGCATCTGCTGCTACCATTGGCTCACCTGCAAAGGAAAAACAAACTATTTCAATACAATCTTGATATATTCTGTTAATATTGGCTGTATATTCTAACAATATTTAATATACCACCAAAATTACTATTATCAAGGTCACCAATGACCTCCATGGTATCAAATCCAAAGGTCAATTCTCAGACCTCATCTATCAGCAGCACTTAACTAACACAGCTGATCACACCCTCCCAACCGCTCTTTCTTCACTTGTCTTCCAGGACATCACACTTGCCTGGTTTTTTTCTTTTGCACTAGTGGTTCCTTTTCTGTCTACTTTGCTGGTTCTTCCTCTTCCTCCTGAGCTCTTAATGTTAGAGTACCCAAAGGCTCAGTCCTGCATTCTTCTCTCTCTACGCTCACTCCCTAGATGATCTCATCCAATCTTCTAGATTTAAAGCATATACACTCTGACGACTCTCAGGTTTTTATCTCCAAGCCGGACCACTTTCCTGAGCTTCAGACTTGTACATCCAACTGTCTATTTTAAAGTCTCCAGATACTTCAAACTTAACTTTGCCAAAACTCAATGCTGACCTCCGGCCACCACAACATGCTCTACCCACAGTCTTCTCCAATGCAGTTAATGGCAATTCCAATGGCAATTCCTTCCAGTTGTTCAGTTGACTACTCTCCACAGAGTAGCAAGAGTGATCCTTTTAAACATATTTAGACCATGTCACACCTCTGTTCAAAATTGCTCCCTATTCCACCACAGAAAAAGTCAAACTCTATACACTGGCCCACACGCCCTCGCGTGATCTGACCTTCTATTACCTCTCTCATCTCCCTCCTCCTCGAAAACACCAGACAGTGGCTTTTCCACTAGCTGTTCCCTCTGCCTAGGACATTCTTTCCCTAGTTCCCACGTGGAACTTCCTAACTTTCGTTGATTTTGTTCAACAGATATTCTCAATGAGGCCTATCCTGACCACCCTCTTCTCATTGAAACCCCCTCCCCACACTCCTGTGCTAGCATTCACAATCATCCTTACACTGTCCCTTTATTTTTCTCACAGAATTTATTACCTTTAAAAATGTTAAAGGAACTTATTTATTAAGGTTATTATTTACTGCCTATCTTTCCCTGCTACAACATAAGCTCACAAGGGAAGGGTCTTTGTTTTGTTCTGTGTGAATCCCGAGTCAAATAACAAGCACTCAATAACTATTTCTTAAGTGAATGAATACTTGCTTCTAAGAAGTTCAAAAGTAAAACAAAGGCACCCAAAATTTAAATATAAAAGTCATCCAGGGCTTCCCTGGTGGCGCAGTGGTTGAGAGTCCGCCTGCCGATGCAGGGGACACGGGTTCGTGCCCCGGTCCGGGAAGATCCCGCGTGCCGTGGAGTGGCTGGGCCCGTGAGCCATGGCCGCTGAGCCTGCGCGTCCCGAGCCTGTGCTCCGCAACGGGAGAGGCCACAACAGTGAGAGGTCCGCGTACCGCAAAAAAAAAAAAAAAAAAAAAAAAAGGCATCCAAACCTCCACCCCCTTACTTAAGTTCTGGGTCACTGTAGTATAACCTCTTTTTTTATTAAGCAGCTGATTTTTCTTTACTTTCTTACCTGTATTCAAATCTATGCCAACAGGTTGTTTTGATTCTGAATGCTCAACCTGAACTTTCACTAGTGTTTCCTGCAGGTCATATCCAGAATTCTGAGCAAGAACCTTTAGGAATAAAAAATAATAATAAATATATGTATGGAATTCCTTCATATATATTTAAATATCAGATATAAAAAATAAGGCACTGCTCTCCAGTCTTATGAAAACACATCCATAATATAGTAATCATCTCCTTTTGAAGAATTCCATTCTTAATCTAAACCAAATTATTTCATGTACCTAGTAACTTTTATATTTAAACATTTTCCCTATGTACATCACACTAAATTCTGACGAAGACTAATTAGAGTTTCCCCACCCCACCCTGCTACATTAATTTCCCTCTGTTAGGGAACCGTGGACTGAAACCACCGTTTGCATAAGTTGTCTCACAACAGGAGGTCCTGATAAGGAACACTGAACTGACAAGGTGCCTCCAAAACCAACCAGAAGAATTTGGGAGGGGCCAAAAAGAGGGAGGAGACACCAGCCCATAATATGTCCTGACAACCTCCCAGAAATCCTCATGCTGGAATCCATCTTGACTGAGAGATGTGCACGCCCACCAGGAAGGTTCTTGAGTCGGGCCAAATATGGCACAAGCAAGATGATTGGCCAGAGACAACCTGGAAACCAACTCCAGCACCATAAAACCTGAGACTGCAAGCCACGAGGCAGAGCAGCTCTCCTGGGTTCCCTTACCCTGCTGTTCTCTGCTCGAGCACCCAAGTCTTTTGCTTTATCAGTATGTGTGTCTCCTCGGACAATTCATTTCCGAGTGTTAGACAAGGGTCCCCGAAGGGGTCCCGCTCCGGTAACACCTCCTTGCAAAAGATTTTTTTTAAAACGGAAGGAAGTAGAATGGTGTTCTTGTTTGCTTAGTCCCTCTAGCCACATGTTTTCTGGTTTTTCCTGGGCACTTGTTAAATCTGCCTATCTGCATTATATCTGTGCCCCTCATTCACATGAGGAGAGTTATGACCTGTGACAACAGGGATGGAGATAACCTGCACTCCAAGCGAGGTTTATTTCCAAGTGGTCCTAAACCAACAGCTGATGAGTGAAAAGGTACCACCAAATGTCTACCAGATTTACCAATATTTGTCAACTATAGGATCGTTAATGACTTTGCCTCTTCAGGGGAAGAAAAAAATGGATATCTAATGCACAAAGATTCAACAAATTATTAATAATTTTAAAGCAACTATCAGAGACTTTGCTAGCATTGTTAGTAATGTTTTAATTCATGGTAATAGTATATTTGAAAGAGTTCTCTGTGTTTCCAAGTAGTTCACAATCAGATTAAGGCAAAGGAAACAAATGGTAGTTCTCTGTCCTTTTGTTGATACATGGAAAAAAACTGGTTTCTCTCCTTTTCTAGGAATTATAATGACAATGACAAATTCAAGCCTGAAGTTCTCACTTCCCATAATTTAAAGTGCTAATACTTTGGATACCGCCAACATAATAAAGGTCTACTCAAAATCTAATTAAATTTTACGTTCTACACTTCTTCATTATGATTAATCATGAACCATTTTTGAAGGAAATGTTTGGAGTTACTTCAACTTTTGGAGCTCAGAGACGGCAGCAAAGTGATAATTTAGCCATTTCATGAAACTCCTACAAGAATTCAGAGCTGTTATCCTAAAAACTTCCCTGCTTTACCTATATAATATCTTAAACAAAACTGTGTAGGGAAATACAAATACCTATCTTTCTACTCTGTTATACACAAAATGGGCAATTTAAAATTAATTAGACACCTTTTGTCTAAACAGTTGTTCTTTGGCCATTAGGATAGTTCTACCTTAGGGATAATGAGTAAAGCATCAGCAAAAGCTTGGACTCCAAGACGAGCTCCTTTTATACTGTGCTTGTATGTAACTAGAGCTTCAGCTATTGCCACTTCAACTGCACCCGCTCCTGGAACCACACAACCTATTGGAGGGAAAAAAATGATTGGCAAGACATACCACACAGAAGAAACAGAGAAAAAAGCAACTAGCTATTCATGTTCTATTATCTTGCCTGCCTCTAAAATGTATTTAAATATATACAGAAATAAAATAAGTTGCGTAACTCAGCGATCACTCAGATGTCTTATGAAGCATCCTGAAGTTATACACCATTAAACAATTAACATAGTACAGACAAGAGCTGGCTACAGTTTACTTCATTGTTTACAGAGTAGACATTTCTTCCACCATCATCCTTCTCCTTTATGACTACATTTAAAAGGTAGTTATTTATAATTTATGGTGGCAGGTAACTAATTATAACATCTGATTTGAAAAAAATGTTAGGCCAACATAATTTGGCCATAGTTTTTGGTATGGAATTCTCAGGACTCAAGGAAGTATTTGCTTTCTGTACTGAAGCAGAAACCAAACTTTCCAAGAAAAAAAAAAAATTTGGTGTTCTTATTATTCTAAGGCAAAAGCTCTGGTTAAACATGTCAATTTTCACATCAGGATATGACTCTTATACCTGCTGGTATGGCTCTATAAAGTTTTTGAATTTGCAAACTTTGAATCAGTAAACTTGGTTTGGAATCACCCATCTTTTTTTTTTTTTTTTTTTGGAATCACCCATCTTTAAAACAAAACAACACAAAAAGAGTCTCTCCTTTTATTCCACATCATTTTTAAATTACTACCCCCTTTCTCGGCTTCACTGTACAATATAACTGCTCAAGAGAGTTATGTCTACCCACAAGGTAATTACATCCTCACCTCCTATTCACACTTTTTAAAAATTCCTTGTTAAATACTGAATACATACAAAAGAATATTTACATGTATAAGATATAAAGAATGTACAAATAAATGTACCCATGTACCTACCACCCAGCTTAAGAAACAGAAAATTACCAGTAGCTTTGAAAACTTCCCTGATCCCATTCTCCTGTGAAAACAGAACATACCAAAATGTGTGGGATACTACTAAAGCAGTACCTGAAGAGAAATTTATATCACTAAACACCCATACTAGAAAAGCAGAAAGGTCTCAAACCAATGACCTCAGCCTCCACCTTAAGAAACTAGGAAATTTAACGTAAGCAGAATAAAGAAGACAGTTAAGATCAGAGTGGAAATCAATGAAATAAAAATGACCAATGTCAGAAATGAAAATGGTGTAGAATCTGTCACTACAGATTCAACAGATATTAAAGGATAATAGGGGAATATTATGAACAATTTTATGCCAATAAATTTGAAAACTAAGATCAGGGATTGGCAAACTTTCTGCAAAAGGCCAGAAAATAAATATTTTAGGCTCTGTGGACCATACCATCTCTTTTGCAACTATCCAATTATGCTAGCATAGCACAAAGTCACAGACAATACATAACAAATGGGAGTAACTATGTTCCAATATAACTTTATTTACCAAAAATAGGCAGCAAACCACATTTAGCTCATGGGCAGTATGATCTTTACTTAGATGAAGTAGAAAAATTTCTTGAAAGACACAAAGTACTAAAGCTCACTCAAGAAAAATAAACAACCTGAATGATCCTGTATCTATGAAAGAGATTAAATTTGTAGTTTAAAATCTTCCCATGAAGAAAACTCCAGGTATAGAAAGCTTTACTGGTGAATTCCACCAAACATTTAAGGAAAAACTAACACCATTTCTATATAAGAATTCAACACTTTCAGAAAATTAAAGAGGAAAGAATACTTTCTGAGGCCAGCATTACTCTAAAAGCAAAAAAGATAAAGGCATTACAAAAAAATATATATACAGACCAACACCCCATATGAATGTAGATGCAACAATTCTTAACAGAATTATAGCAAATTAAATCCAACAATATAATAAAAAAAAAAAAAGACACAGCAAGCCACATTATTCAAATAGTCAAAAGGTGAAGAAACCCAAGTTTCCATCAACAGATGAACGGATAAATAAAATGTGGTACATACATACAACAGAATATTATTCAGCCTTAAAAAGGAAGGAAATTCTGTAACATGCTACAACATGGATGAACCCTGAAGACATTATGCTAAGTGAAATAAGCCAGTCATAAAAGGACAAATATTGTATGATTCATTCCTATAAAGTACATAGAATAGTCAGATTCGTAAAGACAGAATGTAGAATGGTGGTTTCCAGGGGCTGGGGGGAGAAGAGAATGGAGAGCTATTGTTTAATGGGTATAGAGTTTCAGTTTTTCAAGATGAAAAATGTTTGTGATGGATGGTGGTGAAGGTTGCACAATGTGAATGTACTTATGGCCACTGAACTGTACACGTAATGGTTTACATGACAAAAAAAAAATCCAAAATTAAAAAAAACATTTAATTATTTCTAAAACTTTAATCCATTTTTAAAAAGATAATACATCATAACTAAGTAAGGTTTATCCAAGAATGATTTGAAAATCAATGTAATTTAGTACATTAAGAAACTAAAAGAAAAACCATATGATCACCTCAATAGATGCAGAAAAAGCATTTGACAAAATCCAACACCTATTCTTTTTTTTCTTAAACATCTTTATTGGAGTATAATTCCTTTACAATGGTGTGTTAGTTTCTGCTGTATAACAAAGTGAATCAGCTATACATAAACATATATCCCCATATCTCCTCCCTCTTGCATCTCCCTCCCATCCTCCCTAACCCACCCCTCTAGGTGGACACAAAGCACCGAGCTGATCTCCCTGTGCTATGCGGCTGCTTCCACTAGCTATCTATTTTACATTTGGTAGTGTATATATGTCCATGCCACTCTCTTACTTCATCGCAGCTCACCCTTCCCCCTCCCCGTGTCAAGGCCATTCTCTACTTCCGCATGTTTATTCCTGTCCTGCCCCTAGGTTCTTCAGAACTTTTTTATTTTTAGATTCCATATATGTATGTTAGAATATGGTATTTGGTTTTCTCTTTCTGACTTACTTCACTCTGTATGATAGTCTCTAGGTCCATCCACCTCACTACAAATAACTTAATTTCCTTTCTTTTTATGGCTGAGTAATATTCCATTGTATATATGTGCCACATCTTCTTTATCCATTCATCTGTCGATGGACACTTAGGTTGCTTCCATGTCCGGGCTATTGTAAATAGAGCTGCCATGAACATTGGGGTACATGACTCTTTTTGAATTATGGTTTTCTCTGGGTATATGCCCAGTAGTGGGATTGCTGGGTCACATGGTAGTTCTAGTTTTAGTTTTTTAAGGAACCTCCATACTGTTCTCCATAGTGGCTGTATCAATTTACATTCCCACCAACAGTGCAAGCGGGTGCCCTTTTCTCCACACCCTCTCCAGCATTTATGTTTCTAGATTTTTTGATGATGGCCATTCTGACCGGTGTGAGGTGATACCTCATTGTAGTTTTTTTGGGGTTTTTTTGTGGGGTTTTTTTTGCGGTATGCGGGCCTCTCACTGTTGTGGCCTCTCCCGCCACGGAGCACAGGCTCCAGACGTGCAGGCCCAGCGGCCATGGCCCACGGGCCCAGCCGCTCCGCGGTATGTGGGATTCTCCTGGACTGGGGCACGAACCTGCGTCCCCTGCATCGGCAGGCGGACTGCCAACTACTGCGCCACCAGGGAAGCCCCCTCATTGTAGTTTTGATTCGCATTTCTCTAATGATTAGTGATGTTCAGCATCCTTTCATGTGTTTGTTGGCAATCTGTGTATCTTCTTTGAAAAAATGTCTATTTAGGTCTTCTGCCCATTTTTGGATTGGCCAACACCTATTCTTGATAAAGATTCTCAGCAATAAAAGAGAACTTCCTCAATTTGATAGCAGATGTCTATGAAAAACCTACAACTAGTTTCACACATAGTGGAAAAAGACTGAATGTTTTCTCCCTAAGATCAGGAAAAAGGAAAGGATGCCTACTCTCACCATTTCTATTCAACATTGTATTGAAGGTTTTAGCCCATGAAATAAGGGGTAAAAAGAAATAAAAGATATCCATATTGGAAAGAAAGAAGTAAAACTGTCTCCATTAACAAGACAACATTATCATTTATATAGAAAATTCAATGAAATCTATAAGAAAGCTACTAAAATAAGTGAGTTTAGCAAGGTTGCAGAGTTCAAGATCAATATACAAAAATCAACCGTATTTTTATATATTAACAACTAACAATCAGAAATTGAAATCTTAAAAATACTATGTACAGTAGGATCAAAATACATGAAACACATAAGGATAAATCTGAAAAAAAAGTTGTGAAATACTTAGTATACTCACATACTAAAAAGTATAAAATATTGCTGAGATAATTCAAGAAGGCCCAAATAAACAGAAAGATGTACCATGACTCAATATTGTTAAAATATCAATTATTCCCAAACTTATCCATAGATTCAGTGAAATTCCAGCCAAAATCCCAGCAGTTTTTTGGCAGGAATTGACAAGCTGATTCTAAAATTGATATGAAATGCAAAACATTTAAAATAATCAAAACAACTTGGAAAAGAACAAAATGGGAAGATTAACGCTACAGATTTCAAGACTTATTATAAAGTTACTATAAACAAGGTAGAATGACATTAACACTGAGATAAACAGATCGATGAAATATAGAACCCAGAAACAGAACCACACAAATATGGACAACTAACTGATTTTCAACAGAAATGCAAAGGCAACTAAGTGAAAGGATAGTCTTTTCATCAAATAGAGCTGAAACAATTTGATACCTATACACAAAAAAACAAACTTAGATCCATACTTTGCAGCATATACAAAAATTAACTTAAAATGAATCACAGACCTAAATATAAAACCTAAGACTATAGCACTTCTAAAAGAAAACATAAAAGAAAAATTTTGTGACCCTGGGTTAGGTAAAGATTTTTTAGATACCACCCAAAAGCATAATCCATGAAAGAAAAAATTGATAAATTATACTTCATTGAAATTAAGAATTCCTCTTTGAAAGGCACTGTTATGAGAATAACAGAACTACAGAGTAGCAGAAAATGTCTGCAAATCATACATCTGAAAAGGTATTTGTATCCAGAATATACAAAGAACTCTCAAACTCAACAATAAGAAAACAACCCAATTTTTTAAAGTGCATGGGCTTCCCTGGGGGCGCAGTGGTTGAGAGTCCGCCTGCCGATGCAGGGGACGCGGGTTCGTGCCCTGGTCTGGGAAGGTCCCACATGCCGCGGAGCGGCTGATTCCGTGAGCCGTGGCCGCTGAGCCTGCGCGTCCGGAGCCTGTGCTCCGCAACGGGAGAGGCCACAACAGTGAGAGGCCCGAGTACAGAAAAAAAAAAAAAAAAAAAAAAAAGTGCAAAAGATTTGAACAGAAACTTCACCAAAGATATGTGGATAGCAAATAAGCACGTGAAAAGCTGCTCAATATCAATGATCATTAAGAAAATCCAAATTAAAGTCACAATTTGGTTTAAATTTTAGAATGGCTAAAATTAACATGAATGACCACATCCAGTGTTAGTGAGGATGCAGAACAACTGGAATGTTCATAAATGGCTGGTAGGAATGTAAAATGGTACATGGCAAAACAGTTCAGCAGCTTCTAAAAAGTTAAACATGTACCTTCCATAGTACTGCATTCCTAAGCATCTACCCAAGAGAAATGAAAGCATAGATCCATACAAAGAATTGTACACGAATGTTCACAGCAACTTTATTTGCAATAGCCAAGAACTGTAAACAACCAAATGTGCATCAATAGGTGAATCTGATTAAATAAATTGCAGTATATTCATATAATGGAATGCTATCTAGCAATAAAATGAATGAACTACTGATTAATAACATCAATTAACTTTAAAATAATTATGGTGGGTAAAAGAAGCCAAACAAAAAAAAGACTACATATTGTATTATTCCATTCATATAAGATTCCAGAAAATGCAAACTAATCTATAGCAACAGAAAGCTGACTGAAGGTTGCCTGAAGGTAGGGTGACACAGTGAGAGGAGGCAGGAAGGATTACCATGGGGGAATGAGGTAACTTTTTGGGGTGATAAATATGTTCATTATCTTTAATGAGGGGATAGTTTCATGGCTTTAAATGTGTGTAGTAGTTCATTATATGTCAATTTTACCTTGATAAATTATTTCTTAAAAAACTAAGAGGTTAAAGTGATTTAAAAAATAGTCCCTTTTTCTTTGTATCCTAAATTCTAGGAATCAGGTTGAACTACCAACGGCTTCATGCCTGAATCATATACGTTTATCTTCTTGAAAAAAATGTTACTAGCTTTTATCAAAAGTGACTACAAGAAGGGGGGTTTTATATCAAGCCCCATATTTTTTCAATTTAGAAACTGCTCTGTTTTCTCCTTTTCAATAATGAAACCTATATAGCTAACTGTATCTCTTTATGTTCTGGCAGTTTAAATATTATACTATTACATTTGCTATATTCATATTCTTTTTTCCTAGGTTCTAATTTTCCATTTCAGCTTCTATTTTACCATTATTTCACATCTACATTTTTGCTTATCAGACAAATCTGATGTATTGTTTATAGAGTTTATTACTCTATTTTTTGAGATACAATTCACATACCATAAAATTCAGCCTTTTAAAGTATACTTTTCAGGGCTTCCCTGGTGGCGCAGTGGTTGAGAGTCTGCCTGCCGATGCAGGGGACACGGGTTCGTGCCCCGGTCCGGGAAGATCCCACGTGCCGCAGAGCGGCTGGGCCCGTGAGCCATGGCCGCTGAGCCTGCGCGTCTGGAGCCTGTGCTCCGCAACAGGAGAGGCCACAACAGTGAGAGAGGCCTGAGTACAGCAAAAAAAAAAAAAACAAGGATAAATTATGTGGCTCAAACATGTGACACAGCTGATCAAGTAATGAAAGGTAGGCACACAATGAGTTTCTTAGGAACATTTGTTCAAAATAATTACATGGAACAACTAAAAATTGTTAACCTAAATGTCCAACAATAGGGCACTGTTCAGCAGATAATGACTCAACTATCTGTTAGTCATGAAAACCATGTAATAACATGGAAAAATATTTACAGGGGTAGCTAAGAAGCAGAGAATGACAAATTACATATGAAGCACGATTATAACTATTCTGTTAAAAAATAAGCACCTTGGGGGACTTCCCTGGTGGCGCAGTGGTTAAGAATACGCCTGCCAATGCAGGGAACATGGGTTTGATCCCTGGCCCAGGAAGATCCCACATGCCGTGGAGCAACTAAGCCTGTGTGCCACAACTACTGAGCCTGTGCTCTAGAGCCCACGAGCCACAACTACTGAGCCTGCATGCCACAACTACTGAAGCCTGCACACCTAGAGCCTGTGCTCCGCAACAAGAGAAGCCACCTCAATGAGAAGCCTGCCCACTGCAACAAAGAGTACTCGCCGCAACTAGAGAAATCCTGCGCACAGCAACGAAGACCCAATGCAGCCAAAAATTAATTAATTAATTAATTATTTTTAAAAAGCACCTTGGCATTGAAAAGGAAAAATGGAAGGAAACTAAGAGTAGGGTTATGCTTGGGTGGTAGGAATGGAGATAATTGGGGGGGGGCTTTTTTCCTATTTTCCAAGTGATCTTTCAAGAGAAAATATTTTTATAACTTTTAAAAATTCATTTACACCCAATTAGGAAATGCATTTCTACTTATGAATCTTTTATAACCAATATTTGTTACACATTCATGTAAAGAAATAATTTTTAAAATAGTTAAGCATAATTATAGGGAATTTTTCAAAATTTTCATCTAACTAGATTACTCCAACTCCTAACTGAATGTGAAGATACTTTATTTAGGAAGAAAAAAGCAAACTATATGTTCAATATTCTTCACTCTTCCAGTCTTCTTCACTCTTCCCCTTCTTCTCACTCTCAGCAAATGATCTTGCTTCTTTGAGAAAATAAAAACACTGTCCCATCACTACCTCTACCAATCTACCTGCACTTGAACCTGAATCTCCTATGACTAGGAATGAATTGCCCATGCTCCTCGCTAAGGTTTACCCCTCTGCTTGTGTACTGTATCCCATTTCCCCTCTCTGCTCCTGCAACTGTCCCCTCTTCCCTCACATCAACTGTTCCTGCCTACAGGAGCATCCTCATCAGGGAACAAACTTGTCATAGTAATGCCCATCTTTAAAACAAAAAATTCTCTTTCAACCCCATTCCCATATTCCCTTCTAGCTACTGCCCCACTTATCTGCTCCCCTTTAGAGCTAAACTCCTCTGAGTTGTCTACATTTGCATCCTCACTTCTTCCCTAACCATTCTCTCTTGAGCCCACCTTCAATCTGACTTTCACACTCACCCCTTTATTGAATCAACTTTCATTAAAGCCACCAAAAAACTAAACGTTCTCCAAATCTAATGGTCAATTCTCAGTTCACAACTTGCTCATCAAACTGTCAACTGCATATGACATAGCAGATTATTCTCTCTTTCTTGAAACACTTTCTTCTCTTACCTTCTGGGACACTATTCTCCTTTGGCTTTCCTCCTATCTCACTGACCACCCCTTTTCAGTCTTCTCTGCTCAGTCCTCCCTATCTTCCCAATTTCTAAACACTGGAGTTTTCAGGGCTCAGTCTTTAAACTTCCTCTTCTATCTATATCACTTCCCAGATGATCTTATTAACTCTCATAGGGACTTCCCTGGAAATCCAGTGGTTAAGACTCTGTGCTCCCAGTGCAGGGGGCATGGGTTCAATCCCTGGTCAGGGAACTAAGATCCCACATGCAGCACGGCGCAGCCAAAAAAATTAAAAAATAAATTAAAAACTCTATAGCTTTAAGTCATCCACACACTGATGACTCCCAAATAAATATTTCCAGTCCAGACCTCAATCCTGAACTCCTGACACCTCTCCAAATTCTTACGCAACATGTCCACAGGGACATCTAATCGGCAACGAAAACATAACATTCCCCAAGCTAAACTCTTGATTTATTTCCCCAAACCTGCTCTTCCCAGTCTTCTCCATCCCAAGAAATGGCATCTCTGCTTTTCCAGCTGCTCATGCAAAAACCCAAGAGACATCCTTGAATCATCTGTTTCTGTCACATTCTATGTGGAACATCAACAACTCCTACTGCTCCTTCTTTCTAAGTATACCCTGATCCAAATCTTTTTTCTTTTCTCACCTATATTACAACAGATTCCTAACCAGTCTCCTGCTTCTGCCCTTGCACCTCCCACCCTGCTCTGCAGTGTACTCCCCACACAACAACCACGGAGATCCTTCTGAAATATAAACCAAGTACTTGTTGCCCTCAGCAATGGTAAGGTAATTTGGACCAACCCTACTACCAAAAGCAACTAAAAATGCTGGATTAAAAACAAAACAGGGCTTCCCTGGTGGCGCAGTGGTTGAGAGTCCGCCTGCCAATGCAGGGGACACGGGTTCGTGCCCCGGTCCGGGAAGATCCCACGTGCCGCGGAGCGGCTGGGCCTGTAAGCCATGGCCTCTGAGCCTGCACATCCGGAGCCTGTGCTCCGCAACGGGAGAGGCCACAACAGTGAGAGGCCCACGTATCGCAAAAAAAAAAAAAAAAAAACCCTTAAAAACTCTGCAGAGCCATAAAACAGTAAAGAGCTACAAAAGTTTTCTTTCCAAAACTGAAAACAAAACAGGAACTCCAAGAGGTAAGTAGATAACTGTAACCACTCACCCTAAAGTCATCTGACAATTCAGACAAATCTGAATTTTGACCTCATAATGAGAGGGGGACAGAATTTAAAAAGCTCAAGCCTCATCCAAAGTAGACAGTATAACAGTAAGACCCTCTTCACATTAAACTAGAACCTCAAAGGCTACGTACTCAGGGTACAAACCAGCAGCCCTCACATGGACTTGCAGTTAGAATTCACAACTGGTTATTCAAAAAAAACCTCAAGCTGTGGATTTAGTTTAAAGTTGTCCCTGGGCAGGGCTTCCCTGGTGGCACAGTGGTTAAGAATCTGCCTGCCAATGCAGGACACACGGGTTCGAGCCCTGGCCCGGGAAGATCCCACATGCCGCAGAGCAACTAAGCCCGTGCGCCCCAACTACCAAGCCTGTGCTCTAGAGCCCGTGAGCCACAACTACTGAACCCGTGTGCCACAACAACTGAAGTCCATGTGCCTAGAGCCCGTGCTCCACAACAAGAGAAGCCACCACGAGAAGCCCATGCACCGCAATGAAGAGTAGCCCCCGCTCGCCCCAACTAGAGAAAGCCCGCACACAGCAACAAAGATCCAACACAGCCAAAAATAAATTAATTTTAAAAATAAATAAATAAAATAAACACCAGAAGTAGACAAGACAAAACTTTAAATATTGTAATTACCAAACTGAACTATATGTTTAAAGAAATGAAAGGTAAGTTTGAAAAGATCTGCAGGGAACAGGAAGCCATAAAAAGTGACAAGGCAGATTTAAGAATGAACCAAATAGAACTTCTAAAAATAAGTAAAGACACCTATACATACACACACACATATATTAAAAATAAAGTATTTACAGATGAAATATAACATCTGAATTGGCTTCAAAATAATCCAGATTTGGGCAGGGGGAAGGAAAGAGGAGTATATACGGGGGATATAAGACTGGCCATATACTGAAAATTGATAAAGATGAGTGGCAGATACGTGGGAGTTCATTCACTATTCTATTCTACTCTTATATATGGTTAGAGTTTTCCATAAGAGAATGTTTAAAATGAGTTAAGTCCAAAGTCAACAAGGTGCTACTCACTCTGAGTACATACATACTCAGACAATGTTATAATTGTCTTACCTCTCTGACCTCACCTTCTACTACTTTTTCCTCTTCCTCTGCTCCAGGCACACTGAAACACCCCAGCACACTTCTGCCTTGGGGCTTCTTCCACCCTTATTCCCTCTGCCTAGAACACTCTTCTTCCAGATATGCACATGTCTAGCACTAGAGACCCATTTAGCTCTCTAGTTTACTTTCTCATCACAATGATCTTCCCTTACTACCCTAAAATCATGCACATGCTCACATATACAGCTGCTCTAGCCTCTTCACAGCACTTATTAGCATTATTTGTCCACCACCTCTTTCAACTAGAAATGTAAGATTCTTAAAAAAAGAAATTCTGTTTTGTTTACTCTTCATTCCTAACACCTAGAACAGTGAATGGCTCCTGGTAAGTATCCAATTAATATATGCTGAATAAATAGACTGATGATGAATAGAAGTAACTAATGAAATCAGTGAAAGAATATCTGAAGATAACCAGGTATTCTAGAATCTATGTACTGTTAAAGTTTATATCATTTACTTTGTATCTGTTTCTGATTTATGCTTCATCTCCATGATTTCTACCATGAGGAGATCAATAGGATAACCCGGTCTTCTAATAGCCAAAACAGAATCCACCACAGCCTGGAAGAGAAATGAATGAGAACAGTAAATTATTTGGTCTACTAAAAGAAACCACTGGCCCTAGTAATCTATCACCAGACTAAGCAGATAAAGTGTTTCAGGCTCCAAAACACAAGGCAAGGTCAGAAAGTGTCACTCTGTCATGGATACGAATGATAACCAGTGCCAATGGATACTTCAGAGCCTACAGGGACTTCAGAGATTATCAGGTCCAATCCCCTTATTTTACAGAGAAGGAAACTAAGGTGAGACTTTAAGAAGTTATGGTCTTAAAACAAGATCTAACAGGTAGTAGCAGAGTCAGGACTAGAAATCAAGTCTCTTTAACTGCCAAGCCTACTATACAAACACTACTCAAACTTTTCCACCAAAGGACACCTTAATGGAAAAGAAGGAAATGAAATCTAAGGAAAGAGTTCAAATTTGCTGGCTCTAACAACATGAAATTTTTAAGTCTTATGTTTTACCATGAAACTTTTCTACATCATGCCATAATATATACATGTTTGTTTTTTGTTGTTTTTTAATTTTCATTGGGGTACAGTTGATTTACAGTGTTCTGTTAGTTATACATGTTTGTTTCAATGTGAAAATAATGCTTTTCCTCCATAGTAAAGTAAAATTGACACTCCAGAAAGACATGTCTCATTTATTCTGCCAAATATCCCCAGGGATATGCAATTTGAGAAGCACAGCACCACACAGCCTATTGCTTAGCTCAGAAAGTAATATGAAAATAACTGACTACAGAAATTAAGTGCTATAGTATAATCATCCTCAAATAAAATAAAAGCAAAAAAAATCTATATCTTAGAAAAGTTTACTGAGGTAACATGATTTTTGGTTTTGATGACTAATGGGGAATAATGACAAACCATTGGAAAATGAGAGTATTAGTGTTTCTATAACTCCAAAAGGGAATAGAGGCCCTAATCAGATAGCTTGAAGATTCTGGGCCACGTGATATATGTACTTTAACAGCAGAAAACACAACAGAGTCTTTATTTAGACTGCTCAGCAAGAAAATGTCTTAATTTCTTAATCTTAATCTGATTTCCCAAGTAGGTTTTCCTATTGGTAAGAATTGACCAGAAACAACTCAGGTGTTTCAGTATTTATATTTCTCAAGGTAAATTAGTAAGATAGAATTTTGATTTCTATGTCAATGTCTTGTGAATTTGGTTGTTATGAACTCATCATTCCTGATAAACTAATATACTCAAGTTTCAAAAAATGCAAAGCTGAGGAACAATGATGATATCATCAAACTACAGCTACCTGATAAAAGCCTTCCCAAAATACCCAACTTTGTCCTGATATTATATATATATATTCTACCTTTAGAAGTAAACAAGTATACACTTCCCAGATGTGAATATTATCTATCAGATCAATCATGCTCATTAAAGTGGTAACCTTGGGCTTCCCTGGTGGCGCAGTGGTTGAGAGTCCGCCTGCCGACGCAGGGGATATGGGTTTGTGCCCCGGTCTGGGAGGATCCCACATGCCGCGGAGCAGCTGGGCCCGTGAGCCATGGCCGCTGAGCCTGCGCGTCCGGAGCCTGTGCTCCGCAATGCGAGAGGCCACAACAGTGAGAGGCCTGCGTACCGCAAAAAAAAAAAAAAAAAAGGTAACCTTAACTACAAGACACACTGCCAAAACAACGTTCCCAATCTCACATAATAATAAATAAATATAAATATATTTATCATTATTATTTATATTTTATATAAATATAAATAATAAATAATAAATATGGACCTCTAGGTTTAGGAGACCAGTGTGCATCACCCCAACAGCTTCCACAGGGGGTGATCCATAGGCAGCCAAGTCCCTCCCAACTTTCAAGTTAACTTAAAAGAAGGCTTAATGACACTTTTGAAAAATTACACATACTGTTCTGACCAATCAAATCTACTCTGTAAATAAGCCTATAAATGTCTGTCTTCTATATTTTGTTGTATGTTCAAAAGAACCACATGCCATAGCTAGCTGATTATCTTATAGGAAAAAGAAAAATACCACCATGTGTTAGGCTGTACTCATTCTGCAAAAGTTTGACCACATACCTCTGTTAACACATAAGCCAGCTGAGGATGAACTTTAGTTTGTAGAGATGTTCTAGCCACATCTAAGAGGATTTCTCTTTTCATCTCTTTTTAAATTTTAACTTGTTCCAAAACTTCAAGTGCCTTTATTTTTGCAACTTCAAATCCTTCAGCTATTATTCTAGGGTGCAGGCCCTAATACATCAACATAAAACTATAAATTATAAAGTAAGTTATCCAAAGTAAAAGTAACTATCCTTTCCTACTAATAGGTATGTCCAAAAAAATTAATTACCTATATCAATGCCACTAAATATAAGTGTATGTATGTAATTTGTAATCTTTCAGCGCTTCATATTTCAAACAATCTCAAACTTACAGAAAAACTGTTTACAATTTACAACAGTAGAAAAAAACTACAAAAGTTCTTTTTATGTCTGAAAACTATAACACACTGTTGTGTAGTGCTCTTCTGAATGGGCACAAAAGAGAAGACTCCCTGTAATGTAGAGGAAAAGAACCAGCATTGTTTGGAGAAAAACGACAGATAGGCAGCACCTTCACCAAATGTTCAAAGTTAACATCATAGAATGGGACAAACACATACCATGTGCCTCCAGATATGCTGCATTAAGACCAATACAGCACTTCCATGGCACTCCTGCCAAAGGTTCATAACCTGAGTCTGATAATGAGGAAACAGACAAATCCAAACTGAGGGACTTTCTTAAAAAAAAAAACAGCCTATTCTCTAAAAGTAGCAATGTCAGCAATGTCATGAAACACAAAAGATGGCTCGGGAACTATTCCAGCTTAAAGAAGACTAAAGGGGTATGACAACTGAATGGGACAAGTGATGAAATTTGAATAAAACCTGCAAATTAGATAAAAGTACTTATCAATGTGTTAATATTAATTTCCTGTTTCGATCACTATACTGTGGTTATATATGAGAATTCCCTGGTTTAAGAAACATACACTGAAATATTTAGATCATCACGTCTGCAACTTATTCTTATACCATTAGAAAAAAATATGTATATTACTATATATATACACATTCCATATATATATATATTCATGAAAGAGAGAGAAATGTTATTTTTTGGAATATTCTTGCAACTTTTCTGTAGGTCTGACATTATAACAAAATTATTTTTTGAAAAAACGCTATTGTTTATTCTGAAAAATAATACATAAACTTATTGAAAGCTGGAACTAGTTCTAATTTATTCCCTTCCTCCATTCCTTTATGTCAGTCCTATAATAACTTTCAAAAGTTGACATTTATTGAGCATTTGTGCCAGGCACTATTCTAAGGGATTTACATGTATTATTTTCGTCCTCTCAACACTATGAAGTGGGTGTTTTTATCATTCCTGTTTCACAGATGAGGAAATTTAGGCTTAAAGGCTTAGATCACCAGGCTAATAAGAGCCAGAGCCAGGATTTAAACCCAAAAGGCCTGACGCCAGAGCCTGTGTTATTAACCATCTTCAAAACATTTCCTCAGCCTAGGACCTCACAACTTCTCACCTAGGCTACTAGGAAAACCTTCAGTCTTGACTTCCTGAAAACTGTCCCCCAAATATTTAAAATGCCAATCTGACCATATCACTCATTCATATGTCAGTATGAACATTCTTCTTGGTTAGTATATTACATGCCTATTCACTACTGTCCGCATCACTTTAAACTCCACCAACACCAGACTGCTTGTAGCTCTGCACACACACCAGTTTGCTTCTTTTCTCTGTGCCTTTGCTCATGTTTTTCCTTCTGCCTGGAATGCCATTCTCTGCACCCCTCACTCTTTCAACAGGTTCACTCCTCACCCCTCACTCTTTCATCAGGCTCACTCCTTCTAATCCTAAAGATTCAGCCCAGGCCTATTTCCTCCAGAAAGTGCTTCCTGACTACCTCAGGCTAGTTTAGGATACCCCTCCATCCTCAGTGTTTCTATCCCATCCCGTGCCTAGCTCTGTCACTGCACTGTCACACAGTTTCATAACTATGTCAATGTCTGTTGGCATCTCCCCTCCCCTAGTTTCTTCCTTCCTAGCCCAACCCTAATTTTGTTTAGGTATCTCTCTTCCTCAGTGCTTCAGAGGAAGCTGACCCTATCCCTAGCTCAAGGGGTGGATCCTAATTAGATTAACTCAATTTCCCAAAAAACTGTCACTGGTTTGGGATGGAATAAGACCAATGTTGGCCCAATCATATAAAGGAAGGACTTTTATTCTATGGCTGGGTGAATGGTTTTCTCTTGCCCTCTCCTGCTGAGTGTTAGTAAGGAGAAGAGGCAGCCCTGATTTCTTCTGACAGTCTTTCATCCAGGATGGGAATAAGCCTATGACGAAACAGCATTACAAGTGGAAGAGCTAAGAGACAGAAAGGATCTGGGTACTTGATGACTGAATGAATTTTTTAATCAACTAACCCTAGAAGCCTGTTTTATTGCTATATTTCCTGTTACGGGAGATAATTTTTTTATTGTTTAAGTGACTTTTAGTCAAGTTTCCACTGCTTACAGCTAAAAGCGTCTTGAGATAAGTTGCAGGTACTGAATTAATAGACAGATCCCAATACTAAATGAAACACAAAGTGATCCTTTTAGCACTTTGAAAGGACAGGTTATGCTTTGCTAAAATGGTCCTTGAAAGAGCAAAAATTCAACTGCTTAATTAGAAAAGACAGATAAGTAACGCAAAGAAAACAATACAAATTGAACAAAGGCATGGAGGTAGAAATGTATGTAATGATTTCAGAGGCCAGTGAATGAAGGAGTCTGGCTAGAGAAGACTGTTTATAAAGGGAAATAAAACTAGAAAAGTAGGTAAATTCACAATGTGGAAAACCTTCATTAATTTTTCTCTAGTTATTTTTTAAAAGGTGCATAATTTGGTTTCAACTTTCTCAGTGATGTTTTCTTTCTTAGGCCATTAGTCATGGGTACATGGCTAATTTTTTAACTTTTATATATATCTCAAATATTTCATTTTTTAAAAAGGTATATAATTTCAATAAAAGGCATTATTTTGACTAAAAATTTCATTATTATTTCCATTTATAATTGTCCAAAAACATCTTGATGAAAATTAACTTTTTCCCTCTAAAATTAAACCATTTTACTAGCAAAAAAATAAATAACTTTTTATTCAAAATAAAGTACCACATGAATGTGCATTCTATGAAATTCTAATATCTCAGAAATGTAAAGGTCAGCTTGTTTTAGTAACTCTCCGATAATTAGGACATTTGAAGTAGTACCATCTCCTGTAATGTCATCCTGGGCTGTTGCTACTTTTGCTATCAAGGACGCTGTTGGGTGTTGAATTTGTTGAAAAAAGCAAGCAAAAGATTAAAAAAGAGAGAGAATGAGATAAAGAAATAGTCCACCAAAAACAAGATAACCTAAGGGTCAACAGTAAAATTAAGAAATGAAATAAGCTTCATTCTATAAGTTCACAAGTTTTATATTATCATACATAATAAATGTCAAAACGAAAAGTTAAAACCTGAGAACTAATGAGGTTTGAACATTTTATAAAAGAGTCTCTGCTTCGAATGCAATGACATTTCCAAAATAAGATTAAATCCTTCAATCTTGAAGATGAATGTATGTACTAAACTTGCAAAGGATTTTTTCCCCATGATTACAAAGAACATAATGCATTGACTTTAAAAAATGTAACTAATTTGGAAGTATCCCTAAGTTATTATTTGCACTACACAAAGATTTGAAAACAGCCAACAGACTTTTTTTTTTCCTAAGGTTTAAACCAACAAGCATATCTCATGACTGCAGTATTTAGCTGATGGCCTTGGTTTAAGGATATACAAATTGTACTATGTTCTCAGCTAAGGCTAATTAAGGTTTATTAAGTCAGCAACATCAGCTCACCATCTCATGGAGCAGTACATTGCCATCTTTGGTGAGTTTCATGTCTCCTGCACCAGAAACAAGCCTGTTCAGAAAACAGTGTTACAAACTTCATATAGCAAGAGCCAAACAAGACACTCCCAGGGTTAGCCACTCCACTATCCTTAATATAAGTAACTGGGTGTGGAAAACTTCCATTATACCATGGGGGATACCACAGTAACTACCACAGAATCACTTCTCCCCAGATGGACTGCTATGGTGATTTCATTCCAAACAGCACATTTACAAGCTTAAGGACAAGAGCAGTCCATGAGTTATGAACAGTGGTTTGGTACCTGGAAGAGTACTTGGAAGTCTACAAACCACAAATTTGTGAACTTTCTGCAGGTTTCTTTTTTTGTGAAATGTTACCATTCATTCACTCAACTGTTTTCCCTCACCCCTCACGTTTATTAGATCAAGTTCTGTCAATTCTACAACCTAAATGTCTCTTGAATCTACCCACTCCTCCCCATCTCCACTGTCATCATCTCTAGTCTGGACTACTTAGCATCTTGATATGTCTGAATTTGAATTTACCCTCCACACTGCATTTATCTTTCTAAAAGGCAATGTGATTCAGTCAGTTCCCTCACCAAAAATCCTTCCATGATTTTCATGTTCTCCATCACCTTCAAGATAATATCCAAACTATATAGCAATGACATAAGTTACCTTTCCCAATCTGGGTAATGTCTATTTCTTCTACCTCTTCTATCAAATGAGATCTTGTGGGCAAACCTTGGGGTTCCCTTACTACATCATGTTTGCTTTCGTTTCTGTTGGATTTACACCATTGAGCTTCTCTTGTTCCTGAAGTTACCCTATCTAGAAGTCCTTTACTCCCTTCTCCAACTGGAGAACTCTGATTCGTTTTTCAAGACTGATGAAAAATCCTCTGTTATTGAGAAGCTTTCCCTTCTCCCTTCTGCCATCAGTTATTAGTCCCTTTCCTCAGTATAATGGTATATATATAATTAGCACATTCATCTCTACCAGAACTCCTTAAGAATAGAAACTGCATCTTGGTCATCTCTGTGTTCCCAGCATCCCAGTCAGTACATACTCAGTGCCCTCTTTTACTGTTAATATTAATTACTTTGCTCATTCCTCTGAGACTGTACCTCTCTCCTCTTACACCTCTTTGCCCTCACTAGTCTCTTTCCCTCTCTTCTAAAGAAAATAATAGTCCTAAGTAAATATATGCTGAAAGAGCGTTCAACTTGCCTAGGGACGCATAGCTAAAGCGGTCCTTGAATTTGAACCCAAGCCTGCCAGATTCCAAAGCCCGTGCCGTCTCCACAACACACTGCCAAGCAAAACCCAAACTCTTAAACAGCAGGGGAGCTAGATGGCTTATGTTTCATATACGACACTAAATGAACTGACTTTCTACTTGCATATGAACCTTAACGAGAAGATGGGGGGCAGGGAGGAGTCACAGTGAGCCCTTTTTTCGGGTAGCATTTCTCCTCCTCTCCCACCAGACTAGAAATGAGCTCAGGGCAGGAATGAGAACGAGGGAAAGCAGGCCCACAAGTGCGTCCACATCGCTCCCAACTCTTTGTGGAACGTCTGCCTCACAGCGCGCCCCGACACCCAACAAGCCCCGACGCCCTAACCGCCGCTCCAACCGCCGTCTCACATTTTCATGGTTCCCTTAGGACCCAAGTTGGTCCGCAGCACATCCTGCAGCCCTCGGGCGACGCATATATTGAGTGCCAAAGCCGCCTGGGCCTGCGCCACCTCAGCCTTGGAGTTTAGGGCTTTTACCTCAGCCCTGGGCAGACGGTAGGAAGAGTCCCCGCCCCGTAAGGCGGCCTCAGCTCCTATTCTGAGGGAAATCCTGGCGCTACGGCTCACGCTCCTGAGCCTCAGCCAATCCGCGCCCGGACAGGAAGTAACGTCATCAGGCGTCGGCGGGACGGAAGCCAGAATCGCCTCGGGTCGGGTCGCAAAGATGGCGTCTTCTGCCTCCGCTCGGCCTGAGGCGGGGAAACGAGTGGTTAATCAGGACGAACTGCGGCGGTTGATGAAGGAGAAGCAGCGTCTGAGCACCAACCGTAAACGGATAGAATCTCCATTCGCGAAGTACAACCGCTTGGGGCAGCTGAGTTGTGCCCTGTGTAACACCCCGGTTAAGAGCGAGCTCCTGTGGCAGACTCACGTCCTGGGAAAGCAGCACCGAGAGAAAGTGGCCGAGCTGAAAGGCGCGAAGGAAGCCGCCCAGGGACCGTCCGCCAGCGCAGTGCCTCAGTCCGCCAGCACAGTGCCTCAGTCCGCCAAGAGGAAGGCGCCGGACGCAGAGAGCCAAGACGCCAAAAGAGGGAAGTCCTCCCTGGTGTCTCAAGTACAGCCCTCCACTTCCGCTTTGCCCACCAACTTTGACAAGACCGGAAAGGAGTCCACTAGGGCGACCCTCAGTAAGGCTTCGGGACTCGGTTTACTCCCTGATTATGAAGATGAGGAAGAGGAGGAGGAGAAAGAGGAGGGAGGAGGAGGAGAAGGGAAAAGAGGGGATGTCTGTAAGCATCCGGCCAACGCACAGGGCAAGGAACACTCACTTTCCAACGCGCGGGAGGCAACCGGTAGTAGGCTGCCAAGCGATTTCTCGGACACAAATCCTCCCAAGGCCCCTTTAATTCCTCATTCAGGGTCAATTGAGAAAGCAGAAATACATGAAAAAGTGGTGGAAAGGAGAGAAAACACCGCGGAAGCATTACCGGAAGGGTTTTTTGATGACCCTGAGATAGATGCGAGGGTACGAAAGGTTGATGCCCCAAAGGATCAGATGGACAAAGAATGGGACGAATTTCAAAAAGCCATGAGACAGGTCAACACTATTTCCGAAGCCATAGTTGCCGAAGAGGATGAGGAGGGACGCTTGGACCGGCAGATTGGGGAGATCGATGAGCAGATAGAGTGTTACCGTCGGGTGGAAAAGCTGCGGAATCGCCAGGATGAGATAAAAAATAAGCTTAAAGAGGTTCTGACCATAAAAGAACTGCAGAAAAAGGAAGAGGAGAATGTTGACAGCGATGATGAGGTAGAACTACAGGATTTGTTGTCCCAGGATTGGAGGGTGAAAGGGACTTTGTTATAGGGTTTCAAAGACCCAAGAGTTCTACATCCTCTACGACTGTATAAAAAGTTCCACCTCTCAATACGATATCGTTTACTCCATGCCTAGAGATTTGGTAACTTGACTGGGTTGTCGAGATACAGTGAGCCTGTGAAGATACCGCTTTGGAAAATTGGTGTAAAATATTTTTGAGGTAAAGGTGTTTTTGAAGTGTTCGAAGTATTACACTCAAATGCCCACTTTTTCACACACTTATAGATCCAAAGTTTGGGTTGTAAAAGCTGTAAGCTGTAAATATTGTACATATTAAATATATATTTACTTAAAAATTATGTTTTGAAAGTTATAAGTTAATAGAAGTCAGACCAACAGACAAACTTTTAGATGAAAACCAAGTGTGGCACTTAGAATGTATATGGCTTTTTCTTTTCTGACTCCTAAATCAAACTCAAGAGGGTTGTCGCCGGGAGGGGGGTTGTTTTGTTGTTGTTTTTAAGTACACTACTCATATAAGTCATTCAGGGCTAATCAGATCTCTGTTTCAAAACCGTGTTCCAGGAGAGTATGGTGAAAAATATATGCCAAGTATGACCAACCTCCTTAATCCAAAGTTTCTCTTGATTAAACCAGTGATTCTCGGAGGTAGGTGCACAGGAAGATCTCATACAAAGATTTTTCAAAAGTGTATGTGGATCATCTAGGAAGCTTTTTAAAAAATTCATGTGCTTGTGCCCTACCATTGGAGAGATTCAGTAAATCTGGAGTGAGGCTCAGACACCTGTATTAGTTTTGATGGCTTCCCAGGTTATTCTGTGGGAATGCCCTGGTGGTCCAGTGGTTGGGACTCCGCGCTTCCACTGCAGGTGGCGCGGGTTCTACACCTGGTCGAACTAAGATTCCCGCAAGCCGCGAGGCACGGCCAAAAAAGAAAGCTTCCCAGGTTATTCTAGTAAGGCCAAAATTGGAGCACCACTGCCCTAAATCCAGAACCTATTTATAAGTTTCCAGGCTTTGTTTTTTCTTTAAATGACACATTCCGTAAGTTTACTGTCTGCTGCATAAAAGAAATGCTACCTTTTATTTATATCCCATCTAATCTTAAATTTTATTGTTACATATTATAAATTAGGGGTCAGAGTTAACAGGGTCTATCAGTTGTAGGAAGGAGGTATAAGTTGTTTCTCTAGCGGTAACAGCCTGTGCTGATCATCAATAGTTTAAATCAGTCCTTCTCCCTTTGGAGATAGAGGTATTCAAATAGGAAAAAGGAATTAGCAGTGTTCCAGGGATAGAAATGCATACAGCACATTCAAATAAAAGTGAGTAGTAATAATAATACCTAAGACTTTCTTATAAGCCAGGCAGAGTTCTAAGTGTTTTACATAAGCTCAATCTAGTTTCCCTAAAGCCCAGGTTTTAAGCCCGGGGATAAGGTATAAAAAAGCCTTGAGTGTTAAAAGAATTCTTCCTGTAGGCAATGTGGGCAAAATGGAAGTTTTTGAGCAGAGAGTCATATCTGCAAGAAATATTATGGAAGATTATTTCAGTTGCAGTATATAGAACGGAATGAACATGGGTAGCGGGTAGGAAGCTGGGAGAATACTTGGAAACTAGATTTTAAAAGCAAGGCAACTAAGACTGTAATTAGGTATGTATTGAGAGAAAAGTAATAGTATTGAAAGAATTTCACAGGAAGGGCTAACATTGACTAGAAGTGAAGAAAAACAGGAGATATATAGATGGAATTCAGGGGTGTTGGGTTTTTCTAGTGTGGGTGCCTAAAAGAAGTTACCTAACGCTTATGGAGCATATTAATTGTCCTGCGGCCTTTGGCAGAAAGGCTTTGCTTTTCTGAGCTGTCCAGTGGATCTGTGATAGCAAATTCAGTTTGATAATAATAAGTTTATCATCTTATTATTTCAGGATGTGAGAAAGTACAAGGGGGGTCTTGAATGGTGTGCCAACTTCTACATGGGCCTAAGAGGCTAGGCTAATGATCTAGAGGAGCACTGAATATTAAAAATATAATTCAAGCCACATACGTATATTAAATTTTCTAGTAGCCACATGAAAAAGTAAAAAGAATGTGAAATTAGTTTTATTTAATCCAATATATCCAAAATATTCCATTAAATTTCAATATGTAATCAATATTTAAGTATTATTAATGAAATATTTTACATTTTGGGAGTTCCTGTAGAAATGTATTTTGAAATCTGGTTGTATCTAATACATCTCAATTTGGACTGGCCGTATTTCAAGTACTCACTAGCCATATGTGACTAACGGCTACCATAAAGGACATCTCAGGTTTAAAGAGAGAGGTATTAGAACTTCCCTCGTGGTCCAGTGGTTAAGACTCAACGCTCCCAATGCAGGGGGCATGGGTTCGATCCCTGGTCGAGGAACTAAAATCCCACATGCTGCACGACACAGTCAAAAAAATAAAGAGAAAGGTATCCAAGTGGAAAAATACATGATCAGGAGGTAGTGAGCAGCCCAGTTTAACTGGAGCAGAGTGTTTATTCCTGACAACAGTGGGAGTTATCACTGAAAAGGTAGGTTACGAACCGTTGTGGAGGGCCTTGAATGCCATGCTCTAAGGAGTCGGAACTTTCACTAAGAGTTGAGTATCCTTGAGGTTGTTGAGTCCTTTACTGTAACACAGTTAAAGGATGAGCTTAAGGAATGCCAGGCATATAAACCCCCAGTGGGTTTTTAGGAGGACCCAAAAGCTCTCAAAATCTCCCAATGCTCTGTATCCCAGAGCATGAGTGATGGGTCCCTGATCAAAATCAAGTGAATCCTTGTTGTATCTGAGATTGATGTAGATAGCTACACAGGCTGTTGAATCCTTCTTGTTCCTCCATGCCTTAAGAGAGCTCCTTTGTACCTCTTAGAGCTGTGGGAAATAGGTTTCAGCATTAGACTGCAAGTACCACCAGTGTTTCCAAATTGTAAGAATTGGTCCCAGGGATTTCTTCCTGTCACTTGTTCTGTTTTTAGAGAACCCCCCCACACACAATTCAGCCAACATTTACAGGCATACCTCAAAGATATTGCAGGTTCCATTCCAGACCACCACAATAAAGTGAATATTGCAATAAAGCAAGCCACACAAATTCTTTGGTTTCCCAGTGCATAGAAAACTTATGTTTACACTATATTTTAGTCTATTAAGTGTGTAATAGCATTATGTCTTAAAAAAAGTACATACCTTAATTTAAAAATTCTTGTATAGAAAATGCTTACCATCATCTGAGCCTTCAGTGATCATAGTAGTAACATCAAAGATCACTGATCATAGATGACCATAACAAATATGATAATAGGGGGAAAAGTTTGAAATATTGTGAGAATTATCAAAATGTGACAGAGACACGAAATGAGCAAATGCTGTTGGAAAAATGGCACCAATAGAGTAGCTCAACGCAGAGTTGCCACAAACCTTCAGTTTGTAAAAACAAATGTAGCACTATGAAGTGCAATAAAATGAGGTATGCCTATGTGTTAGAATTATTGTAAATACTACAAAGGCATGAGGTATGCCTATGTGTTAGAATTACTGTAAATACTACAAAAAGTAATTATGTAAATACTACCTCTCACCCAAATACAGTTCCCCTAACTTGGAGGAAAAAAAAAAAAATGCTGATCTCATAACTAGCCTTCAGATATTCATTTGTCCAGTGCCTTACAGTTTACAAAATGCTTTCACATAGATCTCATTTAATGATGGAAGTAATGACTACTTTTTACACACCAGGGAACAAAATAAGATGCTATGGAATTAAAATTGCAGGGAAAAGAGTATAACTTAGACCTAACACTTTTAATGTAACACTCACTAGATTAGTATGGAGTAATGGAAAGAACAAGGGAATTGGCACGAGAAAAGACAGGTTCAAGTTCCCACTCTACTTTTTTTTTTTTAATGAAGTATAGTTGATTTACAATATTGTGTTAATTTCTGCTGTACAGCAAAGTGATTCAGTTATATACTTTTTCATATTATTTTCCATTATGGTTCATCACAGGATATTTAATATAGTTCCCCCTACTCTACTTTTTAATGTCTAGTGATCTTGGGCAAGCCGCCTCTCTGAAACTTAAGTTTGCTCTACTATAAAATGATGATGATACCCCACAGGGTGTAGTGAGAGTCTAATAATACATGCATGTGAAAGGGGTTTATAAACTGAAGTTTATAAATAAAGCAATAAATAAAGCAATAAAAGTGCTAGTGGAATCTGGTCTAACTCTGCCCCATGCTACTACTAGCTTGCTAGCTTGATCTTAGGCTAATAATTTAATGCCCCTTAATTCCATCTTTAGAATGAGGGAATTAGAGCATATGATTTTTCTTTTTTTTTTTGAGATTTCTTTTAACTCCAAATAATTTTGCCATGAGACAAGTGGCGTCTCACCTTTTAAAGATTTTAAAAGTCATTCAGTTGACTATCTGGAGACAGAGATGGCCAAAGTATTGTTACTTTTACTTGCACGATTTGCCCAGGATAGTCCCAGTTGTCTTGGTTTAATTATGAATGGTGTCCCGTTTCACTCTCAACACTGTTCCTTTTTGGAGATACAGATATAGGTATATACTCACCTACCTAAAAGTTTGATATGAGGAAAAACCACTTCTAATGAATGGAAGGTCTTAATGGAAATAGTATGTTTCCTATTAATGATGCACCCATTGGCTAGCTACTTGGCTGGATGTTGTGTTAGGGGATTTGAGTCAATACATATGTGGGTAAGAATTATGGCTAGATAGATGACCTTAGGTTGGTTTGTTGTCTTCTTTTTTTTTTTTTTTGCTGTGTTGGGTCTTCGTTGCTGCACACGGGCTTCTCACTGCTGTGGCTTCTCTTGTTGCGGAGCATGGGCTCTCGGTGAGCGGGTTTAGTAGTTGTGGCTCGCAGGCTCTAGAGCACAGGCTCAGTAGTTGTGGAGTATGGGCTTGGTTGCTCCGCAGCATGTGGGATCTTCCCGGACCAGGGCTCGAACCCGTGTCCCCTGCATTGGCAGGCAGATTCTTAACCTCTGCACCACCAGGGAAGTCCCCCCTTAGGTTGCTTTTTAATACTGAGAGTCTAGTAGCCTGTACGATACCAGGAATTTAGATGCTTTAAATTTGAACAGGAAAAAAAAATTCCTGTAACCCTGTGTTCTATTTTCTATCTGCATTTCCTCCCTCAGCGACCTCATTCATTCCCATGGGTTTAAATATCACCCATACTGCAGCAAATGAATGGACCTAGAGATTATCATACTAAGTGAAGTAAGTCAGACAGAGAAAGACAAATATTATCATACTAAGTGAAGTAAGTCAGATAGAAAAACAAATATCATGATATCGCTTAGACGTGGAATCTTAAAAAATAATACAAATGAACTTATTTACAAAACAAATAGAGCCACAGATGTAGAAAACAAACATGTTTATGGGGGGGAGCGGGGCGGGGAAGGGATAAATCGGGAGATTGGGATTGACAAAGACACACTACTATCTATAAATTAGATAACTAATAAGTTATCTAACTGTATAGCACAGGGAACTCTACTCAATACTCTGCAATGACCTATATGGGAAAAGAATCAAAAAAAGAGTGGATAGATGTATATGTATAACTGATTCACTTTGCTGTACAGCAGAAACTAACACAACATTGTGAATCAACTGTACTCCAATAAGGGACTTCCCTGGTGATCTAGTGGGTAAGACTTCACACTCCCAATGCAGGGGGCCTGGGTTCGATCCCTGGTCAGCGAACTAGATCCTGCATGCAGGCCGCAACTAGGAGTCTGCATGCCTTAACGAAGATCCCATGTGCTGCAACTAAGACCCAGTGCAGCATAAATAAATAAATAATAAATATTTTAAAAACTATACTCCAATAAAATTTTTTTAATAAAATTAATATCACCCATATACTGATAACTCCTGATTTATATCCCCAGCCTTAACCTTTCTCCCGGGAGGCATCCTTCATTCCCTTTTCTTATCCAAATCTAATGCATTAGTTAAGTCCTGGCAACTCTACCTCTAAAATATGCCCAGAATCTGTCTACTTCTTTCTGTCTCTACTGGTCCTAACCACCAACATCTCCTGCATTAATTGTTGCCTGTCCCCATCCCAGCCACGAAGTAATCACAGTAATCTTTTAAAAATGTATATCAGGTCACTCTGTCACTTAAAACCCTTCATTATATGCTCCCATCACACTTAGGGAAAAAAAGAATCCAGGCCCTATCAAGCCTACATGATGCTCTGTGGTTACTAATTCAAATATCTACTATTTATGAACTGCTGACCATGAGCCCCATTAAAGGAGGATGGGAGGGGACAGGTGAGCATAACTGCTGTATGTTGAAATCAAATGTTATCATTCAGGAATAGTGGCCTGGCCTGGCCAAGTTTTTTTAATTTTCAAGAGAAATTGCAAGTCAGGGTCATTTATGTTTTTAGTGAAATCTCAGAAACACCATGTGAGCTAAATGTGATCCAGGGGACCCCACTTTGTGAACTACTTTCTAACGTCATGTGCTACACTCTCCCCTTTTATTCTCTATGTCCCAGGTCTCACCGGCTAGCCTCCTATTCCTCAAGCATGCCATTTCAGGACCTGTGCCTTGCAGTTCCCTCTGCTTGGGACCTGACCTCAAATAGCATGCTAGTCGTCTCATCATTCAGTTCTCAGCCCTAATGTCCCTTTCTCAGATGACATAAACAGCCATCCCCCCACCTCCTGTCATTATATCACATTTTTCCTATGAATTCAGTAAACTTACCACTATCTTAAGTTAGCTTGTTTATTGGTACATAAATTTTGTGTCTCCACATCAGAATGTAAACTCCACAAGGGCAGGGAGCTCGTCTGTCTTGTTCACAACCTAAAATAATGCCAGGGGGGACTTCCCTGGTGGTGCAGTGGATAAGACTCCACGCTCCCAATGCAGGGGGCCTGGGTTCAATCCCTGGTCAGGGAACTAGATCCCACGTGGATGCCACAACTAAGAGTTTGCATGCCACAACTAAGGAGCCTGTGAGCCGCAACTAAGACCCGGCGCAACCAAATAAATAAATACTTAAAAAAAAAACATAATCCTGGACTGGATCCTGGATCAAAAAAAATAAAATAATGCCAGACACATAATAGGGCTCGATAAATATCTACTGAATGAATAATACCCACAAGGCAGCAAGTTCCTTGGCAAAGTTATCAAAAGACCAAACTGACTCATGGAAATTGGAACCAAAACAGAAGTCGGTTCAGCAGCTTAAAGGAAGGGATAAGAAATCTGCCTTGTGTCTCTCTTCTCTGGCACATGAAGCCCTTATCTATACTGAGAGTAGCAGCGCAAGGAGGTATACACAATAGCCTCTATAGTGTAATGGGCCACCTCCGCATTTAGCAGCTAATACGAATTCTTCCTGGCACCAAGCAAGCAAGAGGGATGTCCATATGTCAGTGGGAGCTGATGGGGAGCCCTGATTGCCTAGAGGCCTCTCAAGTGGAGAAAAGGAGGAATAAAGTGATTCAATAGCAGAGTAAGATCAAAGAGTCAGCAAGTACACATTGCTTCCCAGCTGCTCTCAGCCCCCTTCTCTGCCATCACTGTCTCATTTGGCTCACTCCTGTCCCTTGGCAGTCAAAGCTATTTCTGAGTGAGTCTTTGCACTCAGCCATCATCCTTCGTTGAAAGCACTCCCAGTCTCAGAGGAGGAATGGAGTTCCACCTGGCTCCACCTCCATTTTGCTACAGCATTTGGGGGGCTTCAAACACACTGGGGAGCCAGCAGTCACCTTTAGGGGAGTTCAGAGGACCATGCTGGTTGGGTGGTTAGTGGTGGTGGTTATTGTTTTCATTGTGTGTAAGTATTGTTTGCTTGTTGTCCTGCCAAATGTGGTTATAAGAGAGTATCAAACCAGGTTGTCAGGTTATTATTAATAGTAGTTACCATTCACTGGATTCCTACCATGTGTCTGGCATTTTGCTAGGGCTTGACATACCCATCTCTAATCCTTCCAACAACCCTGTACGGTATATACTATCTTCATTTTACAGATGTGAAACTGATGCTCAGAAGTGAAGGAACTTTCCCACAAAGTCCCTACTATTACCCTGCATCATTATTATTTAACATTGCCTTATATTTGCATAGTGAGAGTATTATTTACTTACCAACCTTCAGATCAGTTTTCTTCAAGTCTCAACACCCCCCAACTATTGTCACCTCCATTTTAGATGTAAAATGATTTGTCCAAGGTCACTCAGCAAGTTAATTGCTGAAGTAAGAGTAGGTGTAACTTGATTCCCAGTCCAATGTTCTCTATTTAATAATGAAATATGGGAAATGGGAGAGGATCCCCGAAAATAGCAAGAATTGAGATTAGGGAAGTTTACCGTCGAGGTTAAGGGAACTTGGTGCTGTTCAAAGACCTTGGCTGGGCTGGGAAACCAAATATTTTGAAGTTTGTTATCACATTCTCTCCACACCGCCCTGCCTTAACCCCATTTCACCAGCAATAAATTTTACTCCTTAGTGGTCTCTGGTCAGAGCAAGAAGGATGACTTCAGTTCCCAGATATTCCAACTGGGAAACAACAGATACGCCATTCCCAGTGGTCCACCACTTTTTAACCAAGTGACCTTGGATTAAGTTACTTCACCCTTACTTTCCCCAACTACAAAACAGGGGGAATAACAGTTTCTATTTTCTGGGACTACTGAAAGGATTAGTTGAATAAATGAATGAAGACATGGCCCTTACCTTCAAGAAAACTGCAATCTGGTTTTATCGTAAACAGTATAAGAAATCCGGCAGTTATTGTGGAATGTAAAATAAAATGTACATGGGACTTCCCTGGTGGCGCAGTGGTTAAGAATCTGCCTGCCAATGCAGGGGACACGGGTTCAAGCCCTGGTCCAGGAAGATCCCACATGCTGCAGACAACTAAGCCCGTGCGCCACAACTACTGAGCCCACATGCCACAACTACTGAAGCCCGCACGCCTAGAGCCCGTGCTCCGCAACAAGAGAAGCCACTGCAATGAGAAGCCCGCGCACTGCAACGAAGAGTAGCCCCCACTCGCCACAACTAGAGAAAGCCCGCACACAGCAGCGAAGACACAACGCAGCCAAAAATAAATGAATAAATTTTAAAAATAAATAAATGGGGGGCTTCCCTGGTGGCACAATGGTTGAGAATCTGCCTGCTAATGCAGGGGACACGGGTTCGAGCCCGTGGGGTCCGGGAAGATCACGCCACGGAGCAACTAGGCCCGTGAGCCACAACTACTGAGCCTGCGCGTTTGGAGCCTGTGCTCCGCAACAAGAAAGGCTGCAATAGTGAGAGGCCCGTGCACCGCGATGAAGAGTGGCCCCCACTTGCCACAACTAGAGAAAGCCCTCGCACAGAAACGAAGACCCAACACAGCCAAAAATAAATAAATAAATGTGGGGTTTAAAAAAATAAAAATAAATGGTACAAATGACAGATGTAAAAAACAAACTTATGCATTTGTAATGATGTGAATGAACCTAGAGTCTGTCATACAGAGTGAAGTAAGTCCGAAAGAAAAATAAATATATATTAATGCATATATATGGCATCTAGAAAAATGGTACAGATGAACCTATTTGCAGGGCAGGAAAAGAGATGTAGACATAGAGAACAGACCTGTGGACACGGGGGCGGGGGGAAGGGGAGGGCGGGACAAACTGAGAGAGTAGCATTGACATATATACACTACCATGTGTAAAATAGGTAGCTAGTGGGAAGATGCTGTATATGGCACAGGGAGATCAGCTCAGTGCTCTGTGATGACCTAGAGGGGTGGGATGGGGAGAGGGGAGGGAGGATCAACAGGGAGGGGATATATGTATACATATAGCTGATTCTCTGTTCTACAGCAGAAACTAACACAACATTTTAAAGCAATTATACTCCAATTAAAAAACATAATTTATGGTTACCAATGGGGGCGAGGGGAGGGATAAATTGGGAGATTGGGATTGACATATACACACTACTATATATATAAAATAGATAACTAATAAGGACCTACTGTATAGCACACGGAACTCTACTCAATATTCTGTAATGGCCTATATGGGAAAAGAATCTAAAAAAGAGTGGATATATGTATAATATATGTATGACTCGTTCACTTTGCTATACAGCAGAAACTAACACAACATTTTAAATCAACTAAACTCCAATAAAAATTAAAAAAAAAAAAATTGGGTAGGACCTTGATCAAAAGTCTAGGGTCAGATTTCTCCCACTCACTAGCTTTGTGGTATCTACCTAGTCAGTTTACTCCTCCAGCCTTCTCTGGGTATTGTGTTGTCTGGGTATTCCCTAAGAACCCTCTCACCTCTATCACTGTGATATTGTGATTTATAATAAGAAATATATATTTTGGCCTTTGTCCCCGTTTCTGGCACAGAGCTCCTAAAACCCTTGGAATTTACTAAGTGATTAGAAAGAGAAGAGTGATAATGGCGTCATTTGTTATTCAAAACAAGCCCCTTTCAACCACACCTGAGTTTATGTTAATGAGGTAATTTTCGGAAAGCCGCTAAGAATGGGTGCTGTTTACAAGGGGAACCAACCACTGATTAGAGGATTAGAACTTTTAGTCTCACCCCCAGACCTCCAGGGAAGGGAGGGAACTGGAGACTGAGTTCAATCACCAATGGACCATGATTTAATCGATCATGCCTATGTGATGAAGCCTCTATCAAAACCAAAGAGGGGGGCTTCCCTGGTGGTGCAGTGGTTGAGAGTCCGCCTGCTAATGCAGGGGACACGGGTTCGTGCCCCGGTCCGGGAAGATCCCGTGTGCCGCGGAGCGGCTGGGCCCGTGAGCCGTGGCCACTGGGCCTGCGCGTCCGGGGCCTGTGCTCCGCAACGGGAGAGGCCGCAGCGGTGAGAGGCCCGCGTACCAAAAAAACCCAAAAACAAACAAACAAAAAAGGATGGCATTAGAGAGCTTCCAGGCTGGGGAACACAGGGAGGTGCTTGGAGGGTGATGTGCCCAGAGAGCATGGAAGCTCTGCACCCCTTCCCACATACCTTGCCCTATGCATCTCTTCTGTCTGTTCCTGAGTTATATTCTTTCATGATAAACCAGGAATCCAGTAAGTAAATTGTTTTCCTGAGTTCTATCAGCTGCTCTAGCAAATTAATTGAAACCTGAGGATGGGGTGGTGGGAAATTCTAATCTACAGTCAGTCAGAAGCACAGATAACAACCTGGATTTGTGACTGGCATCCGAAGTGGTGGGAGGGGGCAGTCTCATTGGACTGAGCACTTAACCGATGGGGTCTGACACTAGCTCCAGGTAGGTAGCATCAGAATTGAATTAAATGGCAGGACACCCAGCTGGTGTCACAGAATTGCTTGGTGTTTGGAAAACCCATATGTCTGGTGTCAGAGTTACGTAACATTCAGAGAGTATTGTGTATAATGTAAACGGAAACAGTAGAGTTTTTTCCTTTACAATCACCAAGACCGAGACAGGAGCTGAAGGCAGGAGAGGGAAACTATAGTGGGCTGTTGGTCAGAAGGCTTCGGTAGGAAGTAGAACCTCCCAGAAAAGGAGAGAAGAGGGCTTAGGGCTCTCCTGGTATAAAGGAAATGGCACGAGGAACAAGAGAGGAGCGTTCAACCCAGTCTTCAACCTCTGCTGCACATCAGAGCTGGAAAACCAGCGGTCATCAGTCCCGTGGAGGGCACAAAACTTAAGTTTAAGGACACAAAACTTAAGTTTGCTCCCCAAATGGGCTCTGTTGGTAAAATTAATTTTCCCTTTGAAAATTATTAACTTACGTCCTAAAAAACATGACCACCAGGACTTCACACTAGAAAACCCAACCAAAAGTTCAAGGAGGATGGTAGTAATTTAGAGTCACCCTCACTCTGTATCTGTGACCTCAACCCTGCCCCAGAAGCCCCATCTCTGTGCCATGGATTAACTACTCCCAAAGGCACACCTGACTCCTCTCAGCTGTCCTACTTCAACCTGGCAGCTGCAGCACAAAGATGTTCAAAGGAGAGGCAAAAAAAAAAAAAACCCTCTGGTTAAGAACCAACCTCCAGGGACTTCCATAGTGGTTCACTGGTTAAGACTCCACCCTTCCACTGCAGGGGGCATGGGTCTGATCTCTGGTCGGGAAACTAAGATCCCCCATGCCGCACAGCGCAGCCAAAAAATAAAAAAACCAACGTCCATAGCCTTTATTGAGAATGAAGAGCCACGGGCTGATATGAATTATTACATCTTCCTACAGCTGTTTCCTTTTAAATATTTATCCTGGCAGACACCACCACTGTTTTTTACAATTTTAATTGTGTGACTATTAAGCAAACCAAACCGTAAAATCAGCTCTCAGTGCTGAAATTTATGTGATTCATAGACCAGAGCTTATTAAAAAGAAATCCAACAAGTGCAAACTAGCCTCATGAGTGCCCCACACCATCTCTAAGCAGGTGTGAAGGCTTTTCACTATTACTGCCTGTGGCTTCCAAGCTTCCACAGTGTGTAGCGTAAAAAAAGAACAGAATCTACCCATTTCCCTGTGATTTTTTTTTTTCTTCTTAACAATCCTGATGAGTGAAAACCGGATGTCAGGGATGCTACAGTCCTAAAGCGGGTGGCAGAAGCTCTGACTCTCAAACAGGATCGGTACCCTGGAAGATTTAGGATCAAGGTCTGAGGGAAGGACTTAATCATGGGACTTCGAAGAGCCAGGAGGTATCCTGCATATTTGCTGCCAAGGTCCTTCTTGATTTGGATCATGGAACTGCTTTGAGACTCCAGTAGAAGCCCTCCCTCCAAAAATGCACTTACACACAAATATTTATATAAAATTTCAGGGGGTTCAAGGACACCCCTGAGCCTATCCACAGATCTCCTAGGGGTCCATGAGCCTTCAGTTATTACTACTTTCACTGTTACCACTCAAGCTGCCCTCATTTCTCTCCTTTTTACAGTAGCTAACTAACTCATCTCCCACTCTCTCTACACAGCAGGCAGAGTGACAGCAATCCTGTTAAAACCTAATCAGATCATGTTACTTCTCTGCTCAATATAACCCACTAGCTTCCCATTTCACCTGCAATAAAACCCAACATCTTTACAGTGGTTTACAAGACATGATCTATCTCCAGATCCCCTGCTGAGCTCATCTCCAGTTCTTCTCAGCCTTAACTCCTGCTGCTCTAGACACACCCATCTCCTTGTGATCCCTCAACAGGACAGACACCTGCTGCTCTGTTCTGTGCGGCCTTTTCTTGCTGTCCCCTCTCCAACTGGCTCTCTCCTTCATTCCTTCAAGTGTACTCAACTGTCACTTTGTCAGCGAGGCCTTCCTAACCACTGTATTTAAAACTGCAACCCCCATTCTGCCCTCCCTGACACCTCCTGTCCTCCTCTTTCCTTTTCTCCATAACACCCATCATCATTTCACACAGTATGCATTTTCCTTACTGTTTATTATCTTTCTCCCATGCTAACCTGTTAGCTGCAGGAGGGCAGGGATTTCCGTCTGTTTTGCCTCACTGCTGTACTCCAGTTCCTGGAATAGTGTCTAACCCAGAGCAGGCACTCAATAAACACTTGACTGATTGATGACTAGCTTAAACTCTGCAGTGCCACGAATGTGTCCAGGCTGGGAACAGGCGGGAATGTACATTTACTGAAATACCTCCAAGGGACAAGCGGTTTACAAGTTAATATATGTCATCTCATTTAACTGTCATACACAATCCTAAGAGGTATGCAAGTTAATATGTGTCATCTCATTTAATTGGCACACACAATCCTAAGAGGTATTTTTATCCCCATTTCACCATGCAAACTGAGCCCCAGAGAAATTAAGAAAATAAAGAGAGGTTACACAGCCAGTGGTGGAACATAATTCAAACCTAAGTCTGTGTGACTCCAAAGCCCTGCTATTCCCACCACACATCACCTCCTTCCTCTTGGTGGCAGTTCCCACTTCCCTAAGGAACAGCAACTGCCAGCTTCACACCTCCTTCCACTTTACAGCTAGGGTCTGAGTCAAAGATCATTAGGGGTTAGTTGGAGCTCTTATCAAGCAAAACACAGCCTGAGTCTTTTTGCACATTTACAGCCAACATTGTCAAAGATACAATGTAATGAACATCCTTCTGAGGGAAGTTTATTACTTTTAGAGAGTCATTCATTCATTCATTCCATTCACTCATAGGTTTCATTCATGTATTCATAAATACTTGCCTAGTGCCTACTATGCACCCACTACTGTTCTAGGCACTGAGGATAAAAAGATGCACGAGGCACAGATGTCACCCTTCACAAACAGGTTTGAAGTCTCAGGTGGTGCTGTCCAACAGAAGTATAACACGGGCCATTTGCAGTTGTATATTCTCCTGTCACCACATTTTCAAAAAAGTAAACAGTTAAAATTTTTTAGAATATTTTTATTGAACCCAACATATCCAAAATATCACTTCAACATGCAATCAACATAAAAATATTATTAAAGAGATATCTTACAGTCTTTTTTTGTTTGATAACATCTTCAAAATCAGTTTGTACTTTACACTTACAGCACATCTTAATTTGGATTTTTTTTTAAATTGAAGTGTAGTTGATTTACAACGTTGTGTTAATTTTAGGTGTACAGCAAAGTGATTCAGTTATACATGAGCATATATCCTTTTTTTCATGTTCTTTTCCATTATAGGTATTACGAGATATTGAATAGAGTTCCCTGTGCTATACAGTAGGTCCTTCTTGCTTATCTGTTTTATATATAGTAGTGTATATGTTAACCCCAAACTCCTAATTTATCCCTCCCCCCAGCACATCTCAATTTGGACTGGCCAAATTTCAAGAGCTCAATAGCCACATGTGGCTAAATGACAGCAACTGACAGCACAGGGCTGGGGGAAAAGACAGATGCAGTCAAGGGGACTTTCAAAACACCATAGTAAATGCAGTGACAGAGATTTTGTTCAGGATCACTCAACCGAGGGAGTTCGGATTTGAGCCTCCAGTGACCTTCCAACCCCAGACCTGTTCATGCTGCCGCACATCAAAGACACTGCCCACTTCAAGCAGTGGCCTCATTGCTGGCCTCAACCAACCAAACTTAATATATCCAAAATAAAATTCATCCTCATACCTCAAATACCTCCTCCTACTCTCTCATTTTCTATTTCAGCTGATGGCACCATTATCTATCTGTTCACTCAAGTCATCTTCATTACATCTTTAGACAAATGGTTACTTTCTCTAGAAGATAATTTAAAATCTAAATGCTGGGACTTCCCTGGCGGCGCAGTGGTTAAGAATCCACCTGCCAGTGCAGGGGACAAGGGTTCGAGCCCTGGTCCGGGAAGATCCCACATGCCACAGAGCAACTAAGCCCATGCACCACAACTACTGAGTCAGGGCACCTAAAGCCCGTGCTCTGCAACAAGAAGCCACCCGCTCGCCGCAACTAGAGAAAGCCCGCGCGCAGCAACAAAGACCCAAAGCAGCCAAAAATAAATAAATTTAAAAAATAAAATAAGCTTATAAAAAAATCTAAATGCTTATCCAAAACTGCACCTTCCTCTCCACCCCAACTAACCGAGCTTGCTCAGGCCACTTTCATCTCTCACATGGGTTGTCACAAGAACCTTTTTCTTACCCAGTTTTATTGAGATATAATTGACATTCAGCACTGTGTAAGTTTAAGGTGTACGGCATAATGGTTTGATACAGATAAAATAAGAAGCAAAAAAGAAAAAATTTCCTTAAAAACATGAACCTCTTCACGAATTTGCATGTCATTCTTGTGCAGGAGAGCCATGCTAATCTCTGTATGGGTCCATTTTAGTTAAAGTTCTGCCCAAGCCAGCACTGAAAACCTTTTAATTGGTTCCCTTACAATTTCATTAGGCCCTTCAAGGCTCTCCATCCCCTACATAACAAAGCCCATGATCTTTTTCACATAGCAAAGAATTCCCTCCAGGGTGTGAGCTTTGCTTCTCTAACAATGCCCAGCTGTTTACCTTTCCTAGACCCTGAACAAGTTCTCTCACCTTCTCTGAGCCTGCAATTCTTTTGTACTTTGGTTGGTTGGTTGGTTTTTTTGGCCGGGTCCCAAGGCTTGGGGGATCTTAATTCCCCCATCAGGGACTGAACCGGCCCCACCACTGAAAGCGCCCAGTCCTAACCACTGGATCGCCAGGTGTAAAAACAGCCATCCTAATCTCTCAAAAAGTTGACCTGAGGTTTAAAAGAAATATACTTTAAACAATACACAATCAAGGGTTCTCTGTACCCATTACTCCTTTATATATCTATCTAGTGCCCCTTTCCAATTAAATAACATTTATTGAATACTTACTATGTGCTAGGCACTTTGCGGGACACAAGACAATGGAAATACAGAAAACTAGATTGAATAACGCGACCTTTGCCTTACCCAAGCTCATCACAACATAGTTTCTCGACCAGTACCTTTAATAACTAGATAATCTCTAAAGTTAAGAACAAATCACAGGGGCACTTCCCTGGTGGCGCAGTGGTTAAGAATCCGCCTGCCAATTCAGGGGACACGGGTTCAAGCCCTCGTCCGGGAAGATCCCACATGCCGGCGAGCAACTAAGCCTGTGCACCACAACTACTGAACCTGCGCTCTAGAGCCTGTGAGCCACAACTGAGCCCGAGTGCCACAACTACTGAAGCCCATGCGCCTACAACCCATGCTCCGCAACACGAGAAGCCACCGCAATGAGAAGCCCGAGCACGGCAACTAAGAGTAGACCCCACTCACCGCAACTAGAGAACGCCCACGTGCAGCAACAACCCAACACGGCCAAAAATAATAAATTTAAAAAACAAAGAGCAAAGCAGGGCGTCCCCAGCGTTCCTTCAGACGCCGCCTCATCCCAGCATCTGCCCTTTCTCCTGATGGGTAAACACCTCCGCCACGCCCCAATACAGAGTCCTAGGCCTCCCCCGGGGAACCTGACTACCGCCCACGTGGCAGACGCGGGGCGGGGACTTGAGGCGCCTCTGGAGCCAGGACCTCTGCGCCTGCGCGCTGCGGCCAGCGCAAGGACCCGGATTTAAAGAGACAGGCGTTACAACCTTGGTGGCTGCGCGCGGCCTGTGGGTGCCTGGCCCTAGGCCTGAGGTGGAGCCGGAGCCGGGAAGGCAGGTGAAGGACGGCGCGGCCGGGCCGGGCAGGGGGGAGAAAGGCAGCCCGGGCTCCGAGGCTGGGGCGGCTGGGAGCCAGCCTCCTGACCTCCTCCTCCGCCCGCCCGCGGAGCCCCAGGGCACACCCTCCGTGACGTGGCGGCCCCCGGGGAGCTCCACCGGCCTGCGCCGAGGCAGGGTGCCCCCGGCTTCCGCAGGACTGCTCTGGCTGGATCTGCCCACCCGCCGCGCTGAAGTCGATGGGCTTCGGAGGGACCTCGGGAGCCTTTCTCTTCCCGCCGCGTCCCCTTCAGCCCATCCCCGGGCTGTGTCCTGGAGGCTCCTCCTGCCCGAATCGAGGGATTCGCTTCCCCGTCCCTTCCCGGTGTCCCCGCTGTCCGCCCCGGGCAGTAGTAGCCCGTGCCCACTCCCGAGAGCGTCGCGGGGAGGCCCTCCGGGAAAAGCGGTCGCGGGGCTTTCACTTCCCGGCCCGGTTGCGTTCAGGCCTCAGTAGTTTCCTTTTCGGCTCCCTTTGATGAAATGCTGAGCGGCGGCTCTGGGGACTGTGAGCCAGGCGGGGTTCCTCACAGCGGCTTTGTGCCTTGTGGCCCAGCGCCTCCTGGGCCCTGCGGAGGGTCGGGCGCTGCGAGGGAGGTCCTCTCTTGTCGGCTTCTGTGGTCCCGGCGGGGGGGGGGGGGGGGAGGGCTTCGTTACTCGCCCTCCAAGGAAGGTGGTGAACCTTGTTCTGAGCGCCTCTTACGGGCCTACCGTGCTTTCCCGTACCTCACCTTTGTGGTTCCTCAACTTCTGGGGGTTATAGAGACCTTTGTGAGTTTCCTGAAAATCATGACTGTCTGTCCCCCTACAAAGTGTACAATGCTGAATGTGCACCTTTTTGTATACATTTTCAGGGAGTTCAGAGCCTCCCCCATGGACTTATTTTAATTTTCCCAGCCATCCCGTGAGGTAGGTATTATTTTCTCTGTCTTAGAAATACGAAAACAGACTCAGGGGAATTGAAGGAAATTCTCAAAGATAACATAGTCCTTGAACTGTATGGTCACACTTGTGCTCCCGTCTCTGATTCCCAGTTACCTGCTGTCCTCTGCATCATGTTGCACTACAGTAAGTAAAGCCTGCTTTCCATTATCACCCAATAGTAATTTCACTACAAAGGTGGGTGCAGGCTGGAAATAATGTCCAGTCTGTTTAAAGTTGGAACTGCGAGGATACTTCAGAAAATATGGATATAAGAAGGTGGGGGATGCCATGTGGATATGATACCTGTTTCCATTCGGGTTGATTGATCAGTTCCTTTGATTCTTGCTGTTCCAGCTACTTCAGCATTTCCCAATTCAAGCTGCTGAATTATAACCAGGCTAGTTTCACAGAGGGAGCTTCAGCTTAAAGGATAACTGCTTCATTGATTTTGAGGGCTTTATTCTTAGAGTGACAACTCTTTGAGTCAGGTACTATTATTATCCACATTTTACAGTTGAGGAAATTGAGGAACTGAGAGGTTAAGTAACCTACCAAGGTCATACAGCCAATGAGCTAGGATTTGAAACCAGGCAGTCTGGTTTTAGGCTCCATTTAATTGCGTCTCAAAATAGGGCTTCTGATTAAATCGCACATCTATATAGTGGCTTAATTATTTTCTGAGGACGGCATATATTTTATATTTCACATTAAAAACTTTATGAGCATAATGTAGTGGGTTTTGTTTTGTTTTGTTTGCTGCACCACACAACTTGTGGGATCTCAGTTCCTCAACCAGGGTTTGAACCCTGGCCACTGCAGTAAAATCGCAGAGTCCTAACCACTAGACCACCAGGGAACTCCCAATGTAATTTTTCTTGATGATTAAAAAGAAACTTTAGGGTCTTATTATTCTTAAGGCTCACCATCCATTTTAAGGATTAGGGGCTGCTGGTGGCCTGAGAGAAGGTTTTATGTTATTTGGAGTCTCTTGATTGTGATTTACTAGATACACATGTATACATTAGATAATTGAACATCCTTTTGCAAACGGAATTTTCCTGTATTGGAACTCTGAATCAAGTAGGCAATAAATCTTTCATACCTGGTCTTCCCTGGTGGTCCAGTGGTTAAGACTCTGAGCTTCCACTTCAGGGGGTGCAGGTCCGATCCTGGATGGGGGAACTAAGATCCCACGTGCTGTGCTGCACAGCCGGAAGAAAAAAAAATCTTTCATACTTTGGGAAATGTTTGATTGGTCAGCATGGATTGTGTTAGGATGTCTGCCTTTGAGGAAGTTAGAAGCCTACCTCCTCGTTTATAACTCACTTTTCTGCCTCTCACCCTTTCATGCAGCTGTATGACTTTGGCTTTTAAGATCCTCTTACCACCAACTCTCCGTGCACTCAGCCAAAAAGAACTGTGCCTATTCCGAGAACATCACTGGCCTGACATAAGACAGTTCAGCCGGTGGTCGGAAACAGTTCTTCATGGACACCACCTCCTCCAGAGAAGAAAGCCTGTTGTGTCATTCCAGGAAAGCAATCTAAGACCACGTGCCACCTGCCTTGTTTTCTTGCCAGGGTCGCATGTGGGACTCTGCAGTGGCCCCTGTGAGATGGCAGAGCAACGGTTCTGTGTGGACTATGCCAAGCGTGGCACAGCCGGCTGCAAAAAATGCAAGGAAAAGATTGTAAAGGGGGTGTGCCGAATCGGCAAAGTGGTGCCCAATCCCTTTTCAGAGTCAGGGGGCGATATGAAAGAGTGGTACCACATTAAGTGCATGTTTGAGAAACTGGAGCGGGCCCGGGCCACCACAAAAAAAATTGAGGACCTCACAGAGCTGGAAGGCTGGGAAGAGCTGGAAGATAATGAGAAAGAACAAATAAGCCAGCACATTGCAGGTGGGATGGAGAATACTGCTTTCTCATCTTATTGGTGCTGAGAAGAAAAGGGATGAGAGTAGAGCCCAATTTCTTTCTTCCTGTTTGTCTTTCTGTCTTTGTTTTAATTTTTGGTTCAGAAATAACTTCAAACTCACAGAAGAGTTGCAAGAATAAAAATAATACAAAGAATGCTCATATTCACCTCTTTTTTTTTTTTTTTTTGGCCACACCACGTGGCTTGTGGGATCTTAGTTCCCCAACCACAGATTGAACCCAGGTCCTCAGCAGTGAGAGCGCAGAATCCTAACCACTGGACCGCTGGGGAATTCCCTCAGATTTACCTATTGTTAACATTTTGCTCTCTTTGCTTTATCATTTGTGTTCACGTGTGTGCGCTCGCGCGCTCTCTCTTACTCTCACCTTCCACACACACAGTTTCTTTTTCCTGAACCATTTGAGCATACGTTATGGCTCTTTGCCTTTAAATACTTCAATGTGTATATCTTAAGAATAAGGATATCTTGACCATAATACACCTATCAACCAGTAAATTTATCATGATATAATACTTTAATCCACCATCTGTATTCTAGTTTTGTCAGTTGATCAGATAATTTACAGCTTTTCTCTCCCTTCAGTATGGAATCCTAATCTAAGATCGGGTATTTCATTTAGTTGTCATTTCTGGCCTCCTTTAATCTGGAACATTGCCATGGTCTTTTTCTTTTATGACATTGACATTTTTGAAGAATAGAGTACCTACCACTACACCCTTTTATCCATCAACTTATTATCTGTATGAACTCATAGATTACTACTTTTTCCTGGTGGCTTATAATTGTACTGTATTAATTTGGTACTAAATTGTCCCATATTTGGCCAGTTGAGAGCCCCTTTAAGCTAGTTTCTGTCCTCAATGCGCAAATCACATTTTTAAAAACGTTTTAAAGTACTTCCTTATTCTCTGGCATAACAGTATGCTTGCTCTTAGGCTTACCTTGTATGTATCCTATCTTATCCCTGGAATCAGCCATTTCTCTGGAGTCCTTATTCCTGTTAGTGGGGAAATGGCATAAGAGACCAAAATCTAGATGTTCCATGTCCTGGGTGCCATGAGGTGTCCTTGCTTTTAAGCCCTTTCAGCAGACAGAACTAGAAAATATATGTTCGTATGTACGCAAAAACATATATACAGATATATATGTGCACATACGTGCATATTCACATGTATGCATATTTTAGAAATCTGATACTTACAAATCCAATTTGTACTTTCTGACCTTCGGTGTCTTCATTTATAAAGTAATATTCATATCTTCAATTTAGTTTAGTTCTGGTCACTGTAAGAGTACTCTAAAATGGGCATCTATCTTTGTTCTTTGAGAGGAAAAGAGATTTCTGGGAGAGAAAACTACTCATACATTTTTTTCTCAAGCTCCCCTCCTGCCCTGCCTGGCCTTAGCCATTGGCCTCAGCCTTTGACCCATCTCATTCAGAGGAAGAAAAACATGAGGTAGAAGTAAACTGTCAGCTCAAATAACTCAGCAGCTGGAAGTTTTTTCCTACTTATACCAAATCAACATGCTCTGTTTATCCATCTTCATTTTGCTTTCTTGGTTATCTATAAATTGGGGCTAATTCCATAAACTGAGGTCGCCACATTTTATCTGTTGAGACATGATTTCTGATTTCCTCCAAATAATCTGGAGATTATTATATGTGGGATAAGGGGTGGACAGTGTCGATGAAAATTTAAGTTACTAATGAAAATAAAGAGTAACTGAGTCTTTTGTCCCCAGGACACCCTCTCCCTAATAACCTATTACTCACTACCTCCACTTAAGAAGACCAGCCAGCCAGTAGTCAGCATTGGGTTAATACCATGGTAGTAACTTACCTAGCCAGGCTGTAAGAGCAGTTGATAGATTCTTTAGAAGCTTTCTCAGGGATCTTCCACTGAAGGATATTTTCCTTTCTTTTGGGGTCCTACAGATCTGTCTTCCAAGGCAGCAAACACACCAAAGAAGAAAACTGTTGTCCAGGCTAAGTTGACAGCCACTGGCCAGGTGACATCTCCAGTGAAAGCTGCCTCATTTGTCACCAATACCAATCCCCGGAAATTTTCTGGCTTTTCAGGTAAGATAGATCAGCGTTACCTGAGCTGTTACAGTCCTCCTTTTAATTTGGTATCCTATTTGGGACTCTGGTTAAGAGTGAACATTCTGGGGGCTTCCCTGGTGGCGCAGTGGTTGAGAGTCCGCCTGCCGATGCAGGGGACACGGGTTCGTGCCCTGGTCTGGGAAGATCCCACATGCCGCGGAGTGGCTGAGCCTGTGAGCCATGGCCGCTGGGCCTGTGTGTTGAGCCTGTGCTCCACAACGGGAGAGGCCCGCGTACCGCCAAAAAAAAAAGAGTGAACATTCTGTGCTATCTAGCCTCCTTAATACGGTGACCCTTGAACAACATGGGCATTAGGGGCTCCAAACCCTCTCTACACAGTTGAAAATTTATAGTCTACCCTCCTTATCCCATGTTTCTCCATATCCATTGTTCTACCATACCCTCAGTTTGCATCCATGGATTCAATCAACTGCAGATTGTATAGTACTTATTTGCTATTGAAAAAAATCTGTGTGTAAGTGGACCCATGCAGTTCAAATCTGTGTTGTTGAAGGGTCAACTGTAATTTGCTTCCATCTGAGCAGAGAGGTAATGGCTAATTCTCATTGCCCCACTTGTATAGCATTTCTTTGTATATTTTAATCTCTGTTGCAGCAAAAAGATGTTTGTTTTGTCAAGACTTTTTCCCCTTGAAGTAGTTTACCTGGATCAGACATAACCTGCCCTTTACTTCTTTTTTTTTTGATAATGGAAGAATCTTGAGAAATTACATGCCTAAACTTGCCCAAACTGGAGATGAAAGTAGAGAAGAAGGGAGATGTCCTGCATGGCCTTGTGTAGCAGATAGCGTTGGGCTGGGGGCTTTTACATACACGGTTTCATTTGTTCTTCATTAAACGTTGGGAAGTACTTGTATTAGGCCCATTTTATGAATGAGAAAGCCAACGCTCCGCATCGTTATGGAGTTAGTATTTACACTGAAGTCTGTTTAACTCCAGCACCTATGGTCTTTTACCCTACAACCTGTTACGTCTTTTATATGGAGACATTCTTGTGACTGCCTCAGCTAAAGAAAATAAAGTCAAAACACATGGGCTCAGAAGTTGTTTGAGGAGGTTGCTTCTATAATGAGTGAAAGAAGCTGGGACTTGAGGTCAGAAGACCTGGGTCCTGGTCTGAGCCTCTGTGGCGTCATCTGTGAAGTGGGAGTGGCAACACCTGCCTTGATCCCACAGTGTCTCACAAGGAATTAAGGAGATAAAATTGCAAAAACAGTGTCTGACTCTAGGATTTTTTATTATTTTAAAACTCCGAGGTTTGCTTGGTTTTTGTCTAGTGGTAGGCCAAAGATAGAAATATGGAAGAGTCCAGGTGACAGTAAGGGCAGTGTGTTTCTGGAAGGGCCCTGGTTCTAGGGGGCGAATTTGGGAGAAATGGGGTGTTCTATTTCTTACAAGCTGCTGAATAGTGACATTTTGGAGATTTTGTCCCCTAAAATCCTCTTTAGACTCCGGGTTAGAGATGAGGATAGATTTATAATTTACAGAGCCCAGGCAAGAAGACACTTATATCAGCAGACAGCTTGCTAATGGCTTTGCTGCAAGCTTGCAGAATGAAATTTACTTTGTAAATGGTCACAAGGAGGTAAAAGAGGATCAACTCAAAAGAGTTGTACAGTTATTTGGGGTGTCTGGAGGAAAGACCTACTTTTTGTTTTTATAATAAGAAAGAAAAGAAAGTGGTGTGGGGTTGGGTGGGAGTGGCAAGGAGCTGGGAATGTCTTCTCTCCTCTGGCCTTGGTCTCCTCATCAATAAGAAGAGATTGAACTAGATAATTTTTAAGGCTTCTTCCAGTTCCGACAATCTGCAGTAGCAATGGTTTCAGATTGACTAACGAGTCCCCTGATTTCTTCCCCCTTTCTGATCCCAACTTTTCTGGGTTCAGCTTTGCAAGTGCTCTGAGATCGTCCTGACCACTCTTGGCATGAAAACGGCCCTTATTCTTCTGTGAAGCAATCATATAAAGGGATGCACATCAGCGGGTCTTCTGCTTCAGTGTGAGGCCGTCATTTCTTTACTATTAACAGCTGTGAGATTTGGGGAGATCACTTGACCTCTCCTTTTTTACCCATAAAATGGGTATAATATCTACGCCCAAAGGGCTCATTTTGGGGGATTAAGTGAAGCTACATATGTATAGAGCACCAGCAGAGTGTCTATTAGTTTCTCTTTCTTCCTTCTCAGCAAGGCAAAATGAATCATCTATGCTGTCTTCTCTTTTCCTCTTCCCAACAGCAAAGCCCAACAACTCTGGGGAAGCCCACTCAATACCTACCCCTAAGACAAGTCTGTCCTCAAGCAAATGTGACCCTAAGCACAAGGATTGTCTGCTACGTGAGTTTCGGAAGTTGTGTGCCATGGTGGCTGAAAATCCTAGCTACAACACGAAGACCCAGATCATCCAGGACTTCCTTCAGAAAGGCTCAGCAGGAGGTGGGGCCTCGAGCATCCTGGATGGGCTTCTCCTCTAAAGAGCTCAGTCGTGGCCGCTTCATGGACATGTGAACTGTACAGTTGCACGGGGCCTCATGCTTGGTTTAATGCTCTGCTATTGCCATCTTGAAATTCTTAACACTTTTGAACAAAGAGCCCACATTTTCATTTTGTACTGGGCCCCACGAAGTGTGTAGCCAGTGCTGCTCAAAACATGTTGGCATCTTTCTTCCTCCCTTATTCTGCCCCCCAGGAGGCCAGAAGAACCTGTCCCATTTGACCAAGAGGAAAATTCACTATCCTGCATGTTTGATTAGGTTTTTATGAACCACTTGCACAGCTTGGGGATAGAATCTTCCAACTGTGATTCTTTCATTCATCTAACAAATGATCATTGAGCTTCTGTAATGTGCTCATCACTGGGGACACTACAGTGAAAGACATGGCTCTGCCATGCAGGAGTTCATCCAGGGGCTAGAAGGGAGGCACACCACCAGCCACCCAACGCCACGGCCTTTGCTGCCATAGTGAAATGCACACCCTACCCTGTGGTCCCATCACGGCAAGGGCAGCAATGTAGATATCTCTTTTGGTTCCTTGAGGTTATGTATTTATTTGTTTAAGCTCCATTTCTCAAGAAGGGTTTCTTTCTTCTGTCTCCTCCAGATGGTTTCCACGGTGACGTGTACCTAACAGTGAAGCTACTGCTGCCGGGTGTTATTAAGAGTGTTTACAACTTGAATGATAAGCAGATTGTGAAGCTTTTCAGCCGCATTTTTAACTGCAACTCAGATGATATGGCACGAGACCTAGAGCAGGTTAGAGGAAGGGGAGGGTAGGTGGATTCCAGGTGGGGTTCTGCCTAGCCAAGCACCTGTACCCTCTTTTTTCTGGCGGAGCACATACTGTTTTAGGAAACTGAAACTCACTTGAGCAAGCTTTCATTATGAGAGGAGCTGAATGGGAGGCTACAGCTGTTAGTTTCACAAGGTTCTGAGGACTGAACTTATACTGCTGCTGCACCCGAGAGGCCTAGACCTCGAGGGGCTGGATCTGAGACTTCCCACTATCTCTCCAGGGGCTCTTATTCTAGACCCTGGCTTTTTCTGGCTTTTTTTCCCTTATAACTTGGGCTTACCATTCAGTTTTGGTTTGTTCATGACTCCAGCCGTGCCACAGTGGAAAGTTTCTATCCAAACATCCCCATTATCTGATGACCATATCTGTCTCTTAGTTCAGATTCTAACAGGCCTCAAATTGGCTTGGCCCTGGATTAGTTCTTGCATCACTTCTCAGCTAAGGCAGGTGGCCAGATCCTGTGGTGGATGGAGGTACCCTTTCCATGAGCTGTGGGTGGGACAGATTCTTAAGAAGTGAGGTCAATGTGTGTGAGTTGGGGATAGGAGCGGTGATTGAAATCTCTGATTCACCCTTTAGTCCTGGGGACTCAGGGGTTACACTTGGCCACTCTGGGGTTGCTGCAGTGGCATTTTGGTTTTTGGAGACAGGGTGACGTGTCAGAGACAATCAGAGTCTTCTTTGAGCAGAGCAAGTCTTTCCCCCCAGCTGCCAAGAGCCTTCTTACCATCCAGGAGGTGGATGAATTCCTCCTGCGGCTCTCCAAGCTCACCAAGGAGGACGAGCAGCAACAGGCCCTGCAGGACATCGCCTCCAGGTGGGGATGGGCCTGGGGGATGGAATCACTAGGGAAGGAAGGTTTGGGAGTGCAGAGCTTTTCAAAGACCAAGTTGAATGTGCCTCATCCCTCTAGGTGTACAGCCAATGACCTTAAATGCATCATCAGGTTGATCAAACATGATCTGAAGATGAACTCAGGTGCAAAACATGTGTAAGTACCGGGTGCTCTGATAGTTGAAGCTGCCCACTTTCTTTGTTGTCAGCTGGTGTCAGGACTTTGGAGCCCTGATTTGGTTTTGAATCCTGATTCTCCCTTCTTCCTTCCTGTGGGACCCATCACTTGACCTAGCTCAGCCTCCATTTTCTCATACGTTAAATGGAGATAACAGTACCTTTTCATAGAGTTATTACAATCAAACATATGGAATATGTTCAATAATTATGGTATGAGTTGCTTGCCCTTTCCAGCCCCCTCTTTGCTGGCAGCATCCATGTAGCACAGTATCTCAAAAGAGCTGAGTTTTCCAAGAGCTTTTTCTCCTGTGAAAGTCTTTAGGCAATAGAACATAACTCCTTCCCCATATATTGGGAGCCCTCCTCTCTGAGGACAGACTGCTATCCAAAGCATTAAGGTCAAAGGCAGTGGTTTTTGTTTCCTTGCTCCTGTTGGCCTTGGCAGGTTAGATGCCCTAGACCCTAATGCCTATGAAGCCTTCAAAGCCTCACGCAACCTGCACGATGTGGTGGAGCGGGTCCTCCGCAACGAGCAGGAGGTGAAGAAGGAGCCAGGCCGGAAACGAGCTCTGAGTGTCCAGGCCTCACTGATGACCCCGGTGCAGCCCATGCTGGTAAGGACGCTGCTCTGGCCCTGCTTTCTACTCCTATCCAAGGTTACTGTCCTTACCCGTGAGATCTGATAGGGTACGATGTTGACAGCCTGTGCAAGTTGGCTGGAGGAGTTTGGGGAAGGAAGAGTAGAGATGCAGAGGTTGTTTCTCATGGAGGAGTAAAGGCAGAGGAGGAGATGGAGTGACCTGGTGGAAAGGCCTGAGATCTAGGCCCGGCTCAGCCATCAGCAAGCTGTAGAATCTTAGGTGAGTTCCTTAGCCTCTCTTGGTCCTTAGTTTTCTTATGGGAATGAAGTCTGAAGCGTCTACCTAGAGCGGTTCACCTGTCATCTTTCCTGAAGTCAGGTGGATGTATGAAGTAACTCCTGTTTCTGTGACCTGCCTCAGAGTAGCTCTGAGAATTGGTGACAGAGCCAGGCTTCCTATGCCAGGGTGACTTGGGTCTCCTTTTTTTCTGGAAAGAGAGGAAGCTTAAGGAATGAAGACCAACTCTTCTTGGGCCTCTGCTCATTTCATGAGAAATGAGATTTCCTTTCTGGCATGGGTTTTCTTGTGCAACAGGACTGTCCACACCTGCTGCCATGCCTGCTGTGAGAGCCTTTGCATTGTTTCAGTGGGGTGCGCTGCTTTGTATGAAACGGTCTTGTGTGTTTTACTGAAGTCTTGGTCTAGGGTTCTGTGTTTGGGACAGGGAAGTATTCTGTGGGACAGCCAGCACCAAAATAGTGAAATCTCCACTTGAGGGACCGGTCCCCTCCATTATGGCCTTTCTGACTTTTATAAGAATTCTATCTGGCGTCTCTTCTACAGCCTGTCATTTGAAGAGTGGCATGGGTTATACAGCTTACTGGTTAACCACCCAGGCTTTGGAGTTGGGCCTAGATTCACATCTCATTTCTGCCCTTTACTAGCTATGTAACCAAAAATGGGCATTTAACCTCTGTGAACTTCAGCTTTTTCATTCATAAAGCGAAAACAACAATATTTATGGCATAAGATACAACATTGAGGATGAAATGAAATTTTGTGTATGATCTGACACACAGAAATACCTCCAAGATGATAGTCATTGTTGTTTGAGTCAGGACAGCACAGGTATGTGAATAAGCACTCCTGTGTCATGTCCTGTCCTAGGGATTCCTGATCACTGCCATCCTGCCAGCCTCACTGTCACCTACATACTTTAATCTTACCTCTGCGTACCCCCTGTGCTGAGATAACTGTGTGTTCAGTAATAAGCCAGAGGCCCTGCAAGACCCTAAATTATTATTGAGAAAAAAATCAAATGCTGTTTCAGTGGAATTGTATTTGCTCTACAATGAATTGCTTTCATATATTCCTCAAAATGCAAGCTCCTGTGTCAATTTCGGTGGTGCTTTTATTGTTGGAATACGACACTGCCCAGCCTTTTCCATTCCCATCACCTCTTCGGCAGCCTGCCCTGGGGGTATGCTCTGGCTGTTGGTCCCTGGGACCTGGGCTCTGGGCTGTCCTTGCTGAGCAGCCCCTCTTGGAAGAGCACCTGTAAGTCTCCAGGCTTTTCTTTTCCTACCTCAAGGCCGAGGCCTGCAAGTCCATCGAGTACGCGATGAAGAAGTGTCCGAATGGCATGTTCTCTGAGATCAAGTATGATGGGGAGCGAGTCCAGGTGCATAAGAACGGGGACCACTTCAGCTACTTCAGCCGCAGTCTCAAGCCAGTCCTGCCGCACAAGGTACAGGTCCCTTCCTTTCCACTGGGACTCTTTCACTTCCTGCCTCTAAGAATCTCAAAGCCAATGTTCCATAGCCATTCCAGCTCTGGTGTAAAATAGGGTCTATTTTGTATTTGTTGAATGAAAGAATGAATTCATGTATTCCGTTTTGGAGTCTTCCAATAATGAGGGGCTGCTCAGTAGGGACAGCCAAAGAGCGCAGACAGGGGTCAGTCAGCACAGAGCCTGTGGGCAATGATGCCAGCTGTGATGCCGGGACAGCGAGCTCAGCTGGTGAGCCACATGCAGTGCTTGTCTTCTGCGTTTCTGGGTCCCCCCTAGCTAAGTCATGGCTCAGGTACAAAGGGCCAATGGGCTGTCATTCATTAATTTGTTCAACAGATATTTATCAAGTGTTTAGTGTATTCTGGTTGCTGTTTAGGTAGTGGGCATCCAGCATTTAAAAAAAAAAATAAAGGGTGGAAGTTCTGCCCCTCCAGAAGCTTACATTCAGATGTAAACATAATCCCACAAGGATTTCTGGGAGCCCAGAATCCTGCCCTCAATCAGAGGGCATTGAGAACCTCAGCCCTTCTTAGCTCCCGGGGCCTCTGGGAGCTTTTGGGGGTGTCCAGGGAAAAGCAGTGGAAACATCTGGCTCCAGTAGCTGGAGGGTAGGTAGACCTCTTGTTCTTGTTCCCCCTTCTATCTTAGCTCAGACTTCACTTCTCAGAGCCCCAGGAGAGGAGACGTGGTATGGGGCTCGCATCCTTCCCTCAGCCTCTCCTGCCTGCTAGAGCACTGGGCAATCAGACCGTTTGGTTTGGGTGTTCTGGAAAGCTGAGCACAACCTCCCCGTGAGCATTAGTGTGGGCTCACTTGCTCCGTAGGGAGGGCTCACAGTCAAACTGCTGAGGAACAGCTCCTGGTGAGCTTGTTCTGGGGACACCTCCTGCTCCTTAGGAAGGCATTTGAGCACAGCTTTCCAGACTGGGAGCCGTTTCCCTGCTCTCCCTTACCAGAGTTTCATTCATCCCTCTCTCCCTTTTGCTTTGGTTCATGAAGGGCTGGGTCCCGGATGGAAGCAGAGTGGGATGGATGTGCAGGCCTCTTCTGTACCCGCTCCAAGCTTCTGAGGCAGTGATGGCCTAAGTGCCCTGCCCAGGGGAGGATTGGACCACAGTAATGCTCCCTGGACTGCCTTCGTGGCCTTACTCGGCAAGGGCCACCATGGGTTACAGTGGGACCTCTTCCTGTAGGACTGTAAACACTAAGGCTCTGCCTTTCATAGGAAAAAAATCCAATTCCAAACATCCTTTTCTTCCTCATTCTGAAGATGGCTATGGGTTCAGAGCTCCCACTCAGAGAAGAAGCTCCTCACGTTTCATTGCTCCTCCTAAGGGGATTCATTTCTTCCCTTCCATCTTTTTTCCAACTGGTCCGTTCTCCTGCACAAATCTCTGCCTGCCCACCTTCCCTCCCTCCATTCTGTGTTTGTCTGCCCCCCACCTCATTTTCACTCTCAGTTTCTTCCTTTTTCCTGCAAATTCTCCTCTGCAGCCAATAGAAAATGACCTCAACATGGGCTGACCTCTTCCTGGGTCTGGGCAGAGGTCCCGAAACATAGCTGATTCTTCTTGTCTAGGTGGCTGCCGAGGCCTAGGTCTATTCTGCACATTAGCTCGGCTTGCACATGTTGGTGTTCTGTGTTCCTTCTGGGGCCTGACTCCCTCCCTGACTCCCTCCCCTTCTGCCTCCAGGTGGCCCACTTTAAGGACTACATCCCCCAGGCTTTCCCTGGGGGCCACAGCATGATCTTGGACTCTGAGGTGCTCCTGATCGACAACAAGAAAGGCAAACCACTGCCCTTTGGGACTCTGGGAGTGCACAAGGTACTGGCTCAGGGCCAGATGTGCAAGAGTGAGTGTGTGCACGTGTGTGTGCTGTCAGTCAGAATGGAGAGGAATGTATCACTTACTTAGGGTCAAGCTTATCTTCATCTCTGAACTGGTTCTGAATTTAGCCCTGAGTTTAAATGTGTTTTTGTGTTTTGCATAAAAAGAGCTAGTAGTGGCAACTAACTTATAATTGGGTCAGTCTCTATTCAGGACTATCTGTCAAGTGCCCTTATGGCCCAGGGACTTCACAGCACAAATAGGCCTTTTGTATCAGATGCTTCAGAGGGTCTCTGGAAGTGGACCGGTACTCCCCATTTTTCATGCCCTCTTATTTTTGTCCCTTATGTACCTACTACCTCATTTTCCCTTACAGAAAGCTGCCTTCCAGGATGCTAATGTCTGCCTGTTTGTTTTTGATTGTATCTTCTTCAATGATGTCAGCTTGATGGATAGGTGAGGAATCTATTTTTGATTCCTGGGTGGGGAGGTGAGGGCTTCAGAGTGGACAGGAGGGAGGAGAAGTGGCTGGAGCTGGTGCCTCTTTGTGCCCAGGAGCTGCAGCGGGAGGGAGCTGAGAGCCAGCACAGTTGCTACACAGCTCCACATTCAATGTTACGAAGAGCTGATGTGTTGACTAGGTCTCGGCTCTGAATGCTTAAGTCACAGAGGAAACTCAACCACCCACAGCAAAATGGATTGTTGATGAGATACAGACTATGAGCACAGTAGGGTTTCAGTTTATCTTCAGCAGCACCGACGGGTACATGAGGCAGATAGTTTTCAGCTCAGAGGTTTTGTTTTTGGAAGAGCCCGACAACAGGAAGCTTGTGATTGTCAGTGTTCTGTGGCTGGGGCCTTCTTAGGGATAACTAGCAGTCTTGACTTAGCTGTATCCAGTTCTTGAGCCTGAGAAACCATTTTGGCCCCTTCCTCCCTTAGAGAGGCATCCCGGCCCCCACCCTCCACACCAGCCTTGAGTGTGGAAGGGGAAGGAGACAGAAGGGAGAAAGAACTTTGGGGGTAGGAGTTGGGGTTTGGGCTTCAGGTCCTGAGGCCTGTCAGCTTGCTCACCCAAGCACCAGCCCGCCTGGGGCCTAGGGTGAAGCAGGGTGCAGAAAATGAGAGTCGGAGTTATTTTTCAAATGGGACCAGGATTTATACAGTCTGTTTGGGATGACGAGGTAGAGACAGGAACTACAGCAATTAAGTGGCTCTGTGCCATGGCTTATAACTGTTTGGTCCCAGTGGAGCCCTTGTCACCCTGGGCAGGCAGAACTGTTAGACATGAGGGCCCTAAGCCATGGCAAACCCTGAAGCTGAAGTTCATTGTTGTGCCCCTTCCCTCCTCGGAACTCCTCAAGGGGGTGGGAGGATCCTGGCCTGACCTCAGTTCTCCTGTCCCCCTCAGGCCTCTGTTTGAGCGGCGGAAGTTTCTTCACGATAACATGGTTGAAATTCCCAACCGGATCATGTTCTCAGAAATGAAGCAAGTCGCAGTGAGTGAATCCCACCCTAGGCAGTGTCCTAGTGGTTTGAAAGCAGGGCAGAGAGCCCCTTGGGTCAGATGTGACTGGGAGAATGAGTCTTAATTATTTTCTTATGAGGGAAGCTGATGTGTATACAGGCATACCTTGGAGATATTGTGGGTTTGGTTCTAGACAATAAAGCAGTATCACAATAAAATAAGTCATATGAATTTTTTGGTTTCCCAGTGCATAGAAACATTATGTTAATACTATAGTCTATTAAGTGTGTAATAGCATTATGTCTAAAAAAACAATGTGCATACCTTAATTAAAAATACTAAAAAATGCTCACCATCATCTGACAACACAGGGTTGCCACAACCTTCAGTTTGTAAAAAACACAGTATCTGCAGAGTGCAACAAAGCAAAGCACAGGAAGACAAGGTCTGCCTGTATTTGTCTACCAATCTCCACCTGGGAGGGCAGGGCATGAAGCATCCTTCCCTGGTGGGCTCCCAGTATCTCTGAGCTGAAGCAGCTCTCTGGTTGGTCGCTGCTCTGCTAGCGCTTTTGTTCCTTCTATTCAAGTCAGGGTGTTTCCAGCAGACGCTTTGCTAGTGTGTGAAAAGAAACTCCCCTCTACCTCACTCCCAGAGCCCTTCTCTGTTCTCATACCAACCTCAGCGTCTCTCCTGTTATCCCTCAGAAAGCTTCTGACTTGGCTGACATGATCAACCGGGTGATCCAAGAGGGGTTGGAAGGGCTGGTGCTGAAGGACGTGAAGGTAAGACGGTCACATCCTTTGCTTTCTCCTGCAGAGCCCTCCCCTGAGCCTTTCCAGCCCTGGCCAGGAGGTGGCGGTGGTGGTCTGAGGTGTTTGGGGGTGAGTGCTGGGGGGCGTCTTTCCAGAGTTCTGGATCCTAGAGGATGGGTTTATGTATGTCTCCCTTAGTGCCTGGAGCAGAGCGGGCTGGGCACTGTGACAGATCCAGTATGTCGCGTAAAGAGGTAAAAAGCCCACCCTCATAGAATGTCCATTCTAGTTTGTGGTCTCTCTCTTGCTTCCCCTCAGGGTACATATGAGCCTGGAAAGCGTCATTGGCTGAAAGTGAAGAAGGACTATTTGAACGAGGGGGCCATGGCTGACACAGCTGACCTGGTGGTGCTTGGGGCCTTCTATGGGCAAGGGAGCAAAGGTCAGGGTGGCCTCTGGCCCCTGGGATGGTACTTCTTTGAAAGGTACCACTCAAGGAATAGGCAGGCCTTTTTGCTGGCTTGGTCTGCTAGCGTGGCCAGTCATGACTTCCAAAGCTCTGGGATTAGGGGCCCCAACCTCACCCATGCTACGTCAGGCAGGGACATTGAGAGCTGCGGACCTGGTAAGGGAGAGATCAGGCAAGAGTACCCTGTGCTAGCCTGGCACAAAGAAGCTCACCACCAACTATTTCTTCAGGGACTGGCAGCTTTCTCCTCAGGGAAAATCTCCATTTCCTGACTGGAGAGGAAGCTGGGGTCTGAAGAACTAGTACTGGTAGGCATCTTTCTGTGTGCCAGGCTCTATTCAATTCCTTTTACTCCACCAGAGCCCAACATCAGGTGTGATTATCCCTAATTCACTGAAGAGCAAATTGAGACTCAAAAAGGTTAAACTTACACAGCTAGTAAGGGGTAGATCCAGGAGGTGATCTCTGGCACTCTGATGCCAAGGCCTGGGCCCTTTCCTCCAGCAGGCTGCCCCTCACAGGGCACGAGGGGGTGGCAGACATGCCCCCCCCCCCGAGTTTATTTAGTCCCTCTTCCACACAGGTGGCATGATGTCCATCTTCCTCATGGGCTGCTATGACCCGAGTAGCCAGAAGTGGTGCACAGTCACCAAGTGTGCAGGAGGCCACGATGATGCGACGCTCGCCCGCCTACAGAAGGAACTGGACATGGTGAAGATCAGCAAGGTGAGGAGGGGACCTGGGGGCCCTGGCCTCTGGACTGGCAATCATTCCTGAGACAGGCAGTGTTATGGGGGCTGCAGGTATCATTTATCTGTTTCCACAGAAAAGAGAGCTGCTGCTTGGCCATAGGAGCAGTATTAGGCCCTCAAGTTCTCTGAGTACCTACCTTGTGGAAACTGGCCTGCATGCCCTCCAGGCCACACCATCTCTGGGCAGGGAGGATCCCAAGGGGTGAGGGTCAGCCTTTTGTGATAAGTCACCTGTTCTCACAAGCCTGTGACCAAGAAGGGGTTTAAGTCTCATTTTGGCAACAGCCCAGGACTGCACCTTTTCTCCTCTAGGATCCCAGCAAGATACCCAACTGGCTGAAAGTCAATAAGATCTACTATCCTGACTTCATCGTTCCAGACCCTAAGGTATTAGCCCAGGGCCTGGGGTCCTCCAGCCCAAAAACTGAGCTTGTCCATTCTCTAGTGCCCCAGAGACGTCACCTCGGCCTCACTGACAGTCCACCCAGGGTGGGGCTCTGGACTGTTTAGTCAAGTGACAGGCACAGGGATGACCAGTCAACACTGAGGAGTCATCCTCAATAGAGAAAGGGACTGCCCATCCTCTAGGCACAGAGGGTCTGCTCTAGAAGTGACCTGGGCCCACCCCTTCCTGCACTGACAGGGAAACTGAGGCCCAGAGAAGGAACGAGACTTCCCTAAGGTCACACAGCATCAGCAGCAACAGTGGGACTTGAATTCATCTCCTTCCTGTTAGCCACTGCTTTTTTGATTTTAACTTGTTCTGTATTGCTTTTAACTGGTTGGGAGGTGTTTTCTACTTAACCAGGGAGTGACCTGACTTACTCCTGACAGAAAGCTGCGGTGTGGGAGATCACAGGGGCTGAATTCTCGAAATCTGAGGCACACACAGCTGATGGGATCTCCATCCGTTTCCCTCGCTGCACCCGAATCCGTGATGATAAGGACTGGAAGTCTGCCACTAACCTCCCCCAACTCAAGGTGCCACCTCCTGGGCTGTGTGTATGTCCTGTACCCCACTGTCCCAGCCTTGGAACCGAGGGCACCTGGCCTCCTGCGTCCTCTGTCTTCTCCTTTCCCTGCTGCACTGAGATGGGCAAGGAAGGCAGTTATCAGAAAGGGAGACCAAGCCGTGGCAGGGCCAGGAGCAGCAGCACTGGGCCTCCACCCACATCTCCCGCTAGAGAGCCCTACCTTCACCGGGCCCCGTGGGCAGCCCTGGGTCCCGGTGAGGGAGAGCTCCTGGCTCACGGCTTCCTGTGGAGGACCTGGCCCCAGGCTGCAGTCTGTACGTTGCGGAAAAGAACTGGGGAACAGAGCAGTGATCTGTGCTGATTACTCCAGAAACAGGGCCAGAGCTAGAAAAGTACCAAGGAAGCCAGCCACTTTTCCCTGTTACGTGTCTGTTTCCCTCATTGTTCCTCAGTCACCTAAACGCACCACACAGACTGCCTGAGGCCAGTGGCTGGGAAGGGAGTGATACACCAAGATTCTCCCCCCTCCTCAGGAACTGTACCAGCTCTCCAAGGAGCGGGCGGCTTTCGCCATAGTGGCCGGAGATGAGGGGAACTCCACTACAGGGGGCAGCAGCGGAGAGAACGAGGGCATCTCAGGGCCAGCTGTGTCTCACGAGGCCCCGAGAACCTCCCCCAAGCAGCCCTCCGCCAGTGCCAAGAAGGCAGGAGGGAAGCTGAGTAGCTCCAACAGCAAAGGCGGTAAGGAGAAGGGTAGGGGCTGGGGTGATGAAGAATGGACACGAGGGCAGAGACCAAGGACAAGGACCCAGTCTCACACTCCAGCCCTGAGGTCATGGATTCTCTGTCCACTGCAGCTGACGTTGGCTGCATTCCTGCTGTGTGTCCACCCATGGGCCAGAAATTGTTCTGCTGGGCATCCTCCTGCTCTGTAAATCTGAATGACAGGACCCCGGGAGAGCCCCCCAGAGCCGGGGATAAGCCACCTCTGAGCTAAAGGCTCAGCGTACAGCCCTTACCTCCTGTCTCACCCACGGTCACAGCAGAGGAAGGGCCCAGCCCTTCTCTGTACCCCCCTGACTTCAGGGACCATTATCCGCTCCCCTGCCCTCTTCCTTGTTCTCATCCTGCGCTCTCTCCTGCAGGCAACAAGCTGACTGCAAAGCCTTCCCCTGTGAAAGTGGGAGAGAAGCGGAAGGCTCCTGATGAGACCCCATGCCAAGCAAAGGTGAGGGTAAGAAGAGCAGTGCCCTCCGGGGGGTGGGGAGCCTTGTGTGCCCAACCCTCTGCACTTGGACTCTGAGAGACGAGCGAAGGTGTTATCAGGACTAACTGCCAACCCCTGCCCTCCTGCAGCTGCTCCTGGCCGCGGGCTGAGCTGGCAGTGCTGCGGCTCCACCCTGTGCCCTCTTGTTGCCTTGCAGAGGCGGCCGGCCAGCGAGCAGAGAGGAAGGAGCGCTGTGCCAGCAGGCAGGCGATAGAGCAGCCAGCCCAGCCGAGAGGCTGCAGGGACCCAGCCGGCTGCCGGCCCCAAGTCACAGTTGACATTAAAGGGGAGAAAGCCCAGTCTGGGTGTGGGAGTGCAGTAGTGTGAGTCTGCGAACAGGGCCAGCCAGCGAGGAGCGGGAGGGGCACTGGCTTGGCGGCCGTCTTCTTCCCTCTCGTGCTCCCTTGTTAGTCTTTGGTTTGACAGCAGCTACTGAGCGCCTACTGAGGCCAGTGACTCGGTTCAGCCCTGGGGGAGTTGCTGCCCCAAAGGGCACATAAAGAACTCGACATCTGCTCACTACACGGTGATTGTGCCACCCCAGCCCAGGAGTCAGCACAGAGGTCTGGGAACCCAGGCCCTGAACCCAGTCCCCAGAGCACCTATACGACCTTTACGTCTTTTCCCTGCCTGAAGCCTGGATTCCGCGTGCAGTCACGAGCCAGGCCCCTTGGTCAGCTAGTGCACACACAGTGGACTGCTTGATCGAGCAGCATCGCTGCGTCCGAGCGCCACTGGCCCTGCCCACCAGCCCCTGGATGGTTCTTGGAGACACGTACTTTCCAAGTCCCCAGTGTAGGGACCCGTCTCCTCTCCCTTCTCTTCCTCTAGGCAAGGATGGAAGGGCGTGTCAGTCCTATGTAATCTGGAGTGGCTGGAGGATCGGGGTTTTGATGCCTTTACCTTTCCTCCAGTAAACTCTTTCCCCTCGTGTCCTGACCGCTAGGCTCCCTGACTCTGGCTTTTGTTCTGACCTCCCTCCTCGCTGGTCTCCGCTCCCTGGGCGGAGAGCCATCTGCCCCAGCACAGTCCAGCCCTGCTCCGGGCCTGCCTTGACCACAATGCATTTGCAGGTGCTGCTGGACATCTTCACCGGGGTGCGGCTCTACCTGCCGCCCTCCACGCCAGACTTCAGCCGTCTCCGACGCTACTTTGTGGCATTCGATGGGGACCTGGCGCAGGAATTTGACGTGGCCTCAGCCACACATGTGCTGGGTAGTAGGGACAAGAACCCTGAGGCCCAGCAGGTGTCCCCGGAGTGGATCTGGGCCTGTATCCGGAAACGGAGACTGGTAGCTCCCTGCTAGGACTGCTGCCTGCCCTCGCCCTCTGGCTGTGCTCTCCCCACTGCACTACTCCTGGACAGGGCAGGCAGGCACAGGACAGAACCTGGGGGAACGGGCTTTCTTCTCCAAGCTGTGCATCTTCCAGAACCCACCAACCACGCATGGTCTCTTCCAGACTGGTTAATTGCTGTGGGTACCACCAGTGAAGTCAGTTTCTCCTGCCGGTTTACATAGGTCTTTCAGATCTGCGTGCTGGTTTTGACCTCTTTTTTTTTTTCTTTAAAAAGCAGCTTTTAAAAAAACAAAAACAGGGCTTCCCTGGTGGCGCAGTGGTTGAGAGTCCGCCTGCCGATGCAGGGGACACGGGTTCGGGCCCCAGTCCGGGAAGATCCCACATGCCGTGGAGCGGCTGGGCCCGTGAGCCGTGGCCGCTGAGCCTGTGCGTCCGGAGCCTGTGCTCCGCAACGGGAGAGGCCACAACAGTGAGAGGCCTGCGTACCGCAAAAAAAAAAAAAAAATATATATATATATATATAAAAAAACAAAAACAAAAAAGCCAGGAACTATCTTGGAGTTATGTATGTCCTTCCCCCCACACCCCCGATAATTCTCCTAGTGATTAAGGAGTGAAGGGAAGGCCGGCTGTTGAAGCTCTGTCCACAGAGCCCGTCCTGGCGGCAGTCTTTTCTCCCTTACCTGCCCCTTCTACTTCCAGGCTCATTTTAAAGTTGTATTTAAAAGAAAGACTGTCCCCAGAAATGCTTATAACTGGCAAAACTTGTATTCAGCCTGGCCGCCAGGAATGAAGTCTCACTTGAAAGAAAACAAAATGGGTTTTATGTCTTTGTGCTCTCCTATTACAGTGTGTGGGCCCCGGTGTGAAGGGAGGGAACCATGATCAGGTAGGAAGGAAAGGGAGGTTGTTTGGGCTACTCCTCGGGGGGATAAAGGGCTCCAGGAGGATCTGCCTCCCCAAAATCTGGAAACAAGTGGAGCGGCTGGGCCCGTGAGCCACGGCCGCTGAGCCTGTACGTCCGGAGCCTGTGCTCCGCAACGGGATAGGCCACGACAGTGAGAGGCCCGAGAACCGCAAAAAAAAAAGACTGCTCTTTAAAGACCCACCTGAGGACAAATCTACACAGCCTGCTTAGAAAGAATGGCTCCTGCACCGCCTGAGGCTGATTTATTTGAATAAAAGGAAAACAATTTAGCATGGACGAGTGCCGTTCAATAGAACTTTTTATGGCATTGGAAGCACCCTGTAAATCTCCATTGGCCAACATGAACCAGCCATATTCTGAGCATGTGAAATGTGCTAACAAAACTGAGGAAGTGAACTTTTCATTTTCGTTCAAGTAGTCGACGTGAGGCTAGTGCTAGTGACTACCACCTTGGGCAGTGCAGGTGTAGACAGACATAGTTTGAATCAAGCCCTGAAACTTAACAGCCCTAACCCTCCAGGAATGGGGACAGGAACTGCACCTAAATCACAGGGTTGCTGTGAAGAGTAAGTGACCTCAGGAGGCCTTAGGTAAAGCACTTAGCACAGAGCCTGGCACGTAGTGATCTAGAGTTGGGAAGATCAGCACTGGTGTGCATGTCCAGACCCTGCCCAGGCGACTGGGGCCTGGCCTCTGACTTCAGAACCCTGTCAGACCACCTCCACAGCCTCGCACCTGTGCGGTACAGCCCACTCTGGTCTGAGTGCAGGCTCATCATGTCACCATCTGGTTTTAAACTGACTTCCAACTAGTTCTGCTGACTTCTGAGGGTCCATTCTGTTTTTTCTTATCAACAGATTGGCAGGCTTGTTTGTCCAGCCCCTGTGAGTGAGGTTAATGTGACTCAGTCTCTGGAGCATACCGAGCATGAGTCTGAGTCTGGGCCACCGCCTTGCCCCGGCCTCCTCCAGTGTGCTCAGCTGAGGTCACACTCTGCTGGGAGGCCAACTCCAACCTGATTGACTGGGATTTCCAGCTGCTGCTGAAAATGTGTCGGGAGGAAGGGCAGGAGGGGGTGGTGCCCTGACTCTAGGCCAGGACATTTGGTGTTTCTGAATAGGCACCATTCAGTCTGGCTTCACTGTTGAGAAGATGACACTTTATTCTGTCCTCTGTGGAAACAAAAGCTGCTCCTCTGAGCACTGACCTACATAAATTGTCATCCCGTCTCCAGCCTCCTCAGGCCAAGCAACTGGACAGAGCAGCGGAACAGGGCTCTCCCCTCAGGATTTTGCCCACGGACACAGACACTGCCCTTTTGCCTAGCTGGTCTCTCACTCAGGGTGTGCTGCAGAGTGGGGAGTCTCGGTCATGAGCTCAGCCCCTCAGCCCCTCCCTGCCTCGCTGGGTGTGTTGTCTTCAGTTCACTGTACAAGGTGTTTATTTCCTTCCAGTCTTTCCGACACAATTTTTCTTTGCTGCTGAGGTTAGATGTGATTTTGTATCCATGTATTTCCACAGACCGTAAACAACATCATCTTACACCTCCCCAGCAGAGTGCTGGAGGCCTGCCCTCCTCCGAGCCTTTGTTTACTTGCTGCTGGTTGGCAACAGACAAGAGGTCATCCAGGGTGCTGAACAGGTCAGCTGCCCAGAACAATGAGGACAAAGTGCTACGGCTCAGCCTCGAGGCTTTATGCCCTTTTGGCAAGATTTCTTCTTTCCTCAGTCACAGGGCAGATCTGCACTAATCCAGCTCTCCCAAAGGCGGCCTACTCAGGGGTCTCCTCCCCTGGACACCTGGTCAGGCAGGCGTACAGACCTGCAGACAGGGCACTCTGCCCTCGATGCTGGGCCAACCTCTGAGCCACACTCCAGCCACCACAGCTGTATCCACAAGCTACTGTCCATCTCCCAGGGTCACCTGAAGACTTAACTAGGCACCCTGGCTGTCCTTAGATTCCTTTCTACCCACATCTTTAAGGTCTGCCTCTACCAAATCAGTGTCCCATGCCTGAACTCACTTGCTTTTTCCTATTTGGACTTAGGATTGGTCCTTTTTCCTACCCAGGTCCCATCCTCTTCTAGGCTCTTCCATGACCAAGGCCACATGGCCCAAGCATCTCCAAAAATAATGCAGTCTCTCAAGAGCATGCCTGTGTGCCTGGGATTAGCCTGTGGTTTGTCAGCTTATGTCAGTCTTAACTGTCAGACCTCTGGTATCCTCACACCAGATCAGACAGGCATCTATATTGAAACTTTATTACAAAGTTATAAAGCAGAGCTCCGTAACAAAAAATACACATTTGGGTTTGCTCTTAACACCCAAGTAAGTCTGAGAAAATCTTAACATAAGCCACTTGAAATGACACATTCACATCCAAAAGATTTCAACAAATTTATACATTTTATATTGAGCACTAATTCCTGTACAGCTTATTCTTACTAGTTTGGATCCAGCTATTCCAATGTATTATGAACCAGTCAGCTGTCCATGTCTTTTAAAACAAAGTCTCAACTGAAACCTCAGAACAGTCACAGCAAAAGCCATGGAATAATGGAAGAATTAGATGTTTCCATGATAATTAAGACCAAGGACCTATGAGGAGCAGGAGAGAATATTCAAGGATGAAAGTCAAGTTTTCTACCTAGGTTAGATAGTAACTGAACTGGGATCTTAGAATTCCCAACTTTTACCTGGTGTAGGAATAAAGAAGATACAAAAAAAGTGGGGGGAGGTGTTTGCCACCTTTTTTTCCTAAATGGAAACCACCAAAAGAGGTTAGAAGACTTGAAGGCAAGTTCTTTCTCCAAAATGAGTAAATGACATCAGTTCTAATTCTTACTGAGGTTACAGACCAACCATCAGGATATTATTAACTCATGTCTAAGAGGGAAGTTGGGAGGTAGGGAGAGGTAAGGCCTCAGCAGAGAAAGCAAGTTTTAAGTAGGGAGACAGCCAGCTTCTGCCCTGAAGTTATTGCTAGGTTGTAACTGAGCTGCATACATGTAGACCTGTTTCACAGTGGAATTGAGGAGTAGCTGAATCCTTTGTTAAACTGGTAGGCACTGTAAACTGTAGTATTTACTGTCCAGCAGAAAGGTGAAAGACGATGTCTTTATAGGGAAATTTCTTGACTCCCCCAGTTCCTACAAAGGCTGTAGCTCAGAATCAAATCACCCAGGACTTGGTATAATGTCAAGGTAAGTGGTCCAGTGTTCAGCTGACAACCACTTTAAAATTATTTCACTCCCCCAAAAGAGATTAGTGGTTGACAGAAAGCATTAAACATGTCTGTACCAATAAACAGGTCCTCTTAGAGGTTTCCCACTGCTTTCAAAGTCATGACTGGTTCTTCCAGTGTGAGAGATCTTGGCTGCATGGGGTGGGGGTGGGGGGACTGCCAAGGCCTTCGGGTGTTCAAGGGTTTGCATAGCTCGCCCAGTAGTGACGGCAGCACACACCGCTCTTCTGATAGTACACAGTACATACGTTTGTGCTTGGTTAAGCTTCTCCGGCAAACTTAAGCTCTTCCAGTGGTGAAAAGACACTAAGAGGGCTCGAGAACATCACCTGTTCGTTGCACGGCCCTTCCTAAAGGGCCTAGAGAATGCTTCTTCCTGACCTGCCCCTAAATCAGCAGGCTGAGAAAGGAAATGGGAGTAGGGAGTCCCCACCAACCTGGGGAACTAAGACTTCCAGCTCTCTGCTCAAGGGCTGAATCCAGCCTCGTTCAGTACCTTCTGACACCTCTTAGGTGCTCTGTCTTACATGCTCAGTCTCTGGGAGCTTCATGAGAAGTCTGGCTAGAGAAGCGTGAGGCTCTCTCTGTGCCTTCAGTGAGACCATGTTTAAAACCTCCATGGGAAAGAGGGACCTCATGCTCAGGGGAAAGTGGTTTAAGGCTGGCTGTTGGGACAAGGCAAAGCCAAGCAGAAAGCCACTGCTTCCACCCAATGCTTTCCCTTTTCTCATAAACTAAAATTAAGGATGGCACAAAGTCAGGCCCCAAGAGAAGCAGCAGAGACGATCCACGCACCATCTCGCGCACAGAGACTGCAATTTCCCAGCAGTTTGAAAGCCAGATGCTTTGTTGACTGCCAAGGTCAGGTCAAGAGACTGATAGCTTCCAATCCCAGCACTTAAGGAAGCAACTCTTAATGACTTCAAATTTTTTCCATAGCATTTGTGTTTCATTTCTCGCCAGAAATGAGTTTACTGGGCCAAATTCTGTCCTAAGGAGGATCACTATTGGTCTGGGAAGCTAACATCTTTTTGGTCTGAAGAAACACATGGATTTTAGGTAATGTAGCAAGAGACTTTAGCAAAGGTCGGTTAAAGCACAGAAAGCCAGAGGGACCAGAAATGAATCCAGATGTGCTGGGGAAGAAGAGAGCCATTTCTACCAGGACTTCCGATGGGTGGAACAGAGACACGCAGCTCAGGGGGATGGGTGGGCTACAGGAGGAAAGGTGAAACTGTTTAGGTTCTCAGAGGAAGGGAGGAAGATACAGTCCAAATTCCAGAAAGTCCTCTCTTCATCAGTTACCATCATCACCCCAAGATCGCTGAAACAGGGACTTGCCTGTGCGATCTGTGCATGCCCAGAGGTGACAGAGCATCTTGCTTGCCCTGGTCTTGGGAACACTGCAGATTTTCTTGTTAGGCTGCCCCCCTGCAAGCTGGCCAACTGTGGGCCCAGACACCTCGAGCTATGTCCCTGTAAGGCACTGAAGAAGCTGGTACAAGCCCTCAGGATCGGAAGACGTGCACGGCTCGGATCACGTACTGCCGGCAGATGGGACACTCGTTCATGCGCTTGCCACACTTGGTACAGGTGACCATGTGGCCGCACTCCAGCAGAACACAGTCGATGGGCGAGTCCATGCAGATCCGACACAGGTTCTCCTCCAGGCTGGATGGCACTGCTCCCCCTGGACACACACAGCAGAAAGGGGGTAGAGAGGAAAGTAAGAAGACTGTCTAAGTGTACGGGGTTGGGGGACAGGGGGAGAACAGGCACACTGGGAACAGCCCCCCCAAATCCACATACTTCACTCAAACTGAACTCCAAGAAAACATTTCCCCAGTAGTTAATTTCACTTCTTTGTTTAATCTGCACCTCTATAGGTCAGGCTATAGATTTGAAGAGTCAAGTACTTGTAGATCAAAGACGTCCCCAGAACATGAGAACTAAATAAGGCAAAGTCCTCAAAGCTTAAAAGAAATAATTTTCAGACAACTGAGGCTGTAATACAGCCAGTGAGTGGCACTTAGGGACTCAATATTCTCTGAGGTAGAACATGATGAAAAGATAAAACTGGTTCAGAAAAGTTTAGATATAAATGGAGCTGTAATGAATGGCTCACTAAGGATCATGAGGCTTATATGTAAACATATCCCCAATTTAATAAAGCCAAGGATCACAGGAGCCCCTGGGCCATGCCACAGACGACCCCCAGGCTTCCTCTGAGGAGACGTCGTGGTGCAAGAACCCGGCAGAGATTATGGATCCCTCTTCTCTGCTCCCCACACACAGCTTTATCATACTCTCGCGACGCTCATCACACTGCATGAGAATTTTTCAGTTTGCCTACTTGTCTCCCTACTACACTATGGGCCCCTAAATTCAACAAATGCAATCAATTTCTATAATAATGTACTAAAAGCATCTGCTATGTGCTCTGAGGTCTGATTTTCATCTTTGAATCCCTGCGACCAGTCACATGGTAGGTGCTCTCTAAATGTCTGACAAATGAACATCTCCCAAGGGAGTGATAACAGCCCACATTTATTGCAAGCTTACAGGTGCTAGCAGGGTCCTAAATGCTTTGCATGTTTTAACTCATTGGATCCTCACAAAAACTATGAAGCAGGTACTCTTGTTACTCATTTTATAGATGAGGCAACTGAGACCAAAGGGTTAAGTGGCTTGCCCAAGGGTTCAAATCCAGGCAGGCGGACTTCTGGGCAAGGGGCCTGAGGGCAGGGACTGCCAAGAGAGTATTAACTGCTCAGTGCACAGTTCTCGACAAGGCTAACTGGCTTGTGCAAGTGGTAAGATACAGTGGGCATGACCAGCATCCTAGGTTAGCTGCAGGAACAGAAAAACCTTCACTTCCCCAAAGCCAACCATCCCCAGCATGTTTTAAATGGTAGCCTGAACCAGGTAGCTATAAACAGGCAACTGGCCCCATACCAGCCACCTCTACGGTTCCACAAGGAATTCTCTCACACTCCATTGCCTCTGCACTTTCTTTTCCTGTTCCCTGGACTATTCAGAAAGTCAAGAAACACTTGAGGAAGGCTGGCTGTAAGAGGTAGTGAAATCTATTTACCCCTTTGAGGAGCTGTTGGCCCTAACAGGGAAGGTTTGGAAACAACTGAACTATATAAATACCTAAGATGAGCTGGAGTAATTTATAGAATTTCATTACTGATTATTTCTATCAGGATTAACAAATTCATCAACTCAGTTGCCAGCATTCTTCCAGGGAATCAGAAAAAGAAAGACACCAAGTGGATTGGCCAGATCTTGGTATCAGATGAGGGAGTGGGTCTAGAACTCCAAATGATTTGGGGGAGTTCAACTCTTGAGAATTTATCATCCAGAAGACTGTGCCCCATTCTGAGCTATATGATTGTGAGCTCTTCCCCAAGAAAGGATGTTCTCAGAGTAGTGTAGGGACCTGCAAAGCACTTTAAAACTTTTTCAGAAGACTCTCCAAATTTGTTATTTAGTAAAACAGCCATGTAGCCTTTAGGCTTTCAAAAAGGTCTAGCATGTTTTAGAATGATTTGGATCTGCAGTCAAGATTCCTGCAGTGTGTTCTGGAGGTGCCCAAAGGCCCAGTGGTGGTCTTTAACACATGGGTGAGTTTGTGGCAGCTGAGCGCCGATCTATCCCCAGAGCAGTTCTAACCACTACCCAGCCCTGTACAAACAAGGCTGTCAGGTCACCACGCTTTTTCTTTTTTTTTTTTTTTTTTTTTTTTGGGCCACCCCGCGCGGCATGTGGGATCTTCGTTCCCGACCCGGGATCGAACCCGCACCCCCTGCAGTGGAAGCTCAGAGTCCTAACCACTGGACCACCAGGGAAGTTCCCACCACCCTTTCTTTTTAGTTGGTACCAGAAGCTGATAAACATCCCAAGTGATTTCCCTGAGGGTGTACACAGAAACCCTTCCCACTCAGACCAAAATGGAGTGAAAACTATAGGGGAGGGAGTGCCTTAGCCCCAGGAGTGTGGGAAATGCACCGGATGTGCCACATGCCACCACTTGCTTTGCTGAATATTTTACAAATGCTGGCTTCTGAGCTCTGACAACCCAGAGGCATGCAGATCAGGCTGCCCCTAGGTGTCCTGCCACTCTTGTCCCTCCACGGGGACAGGGATGAGAATTTCCAGAGATGCTGAAAAGCCTTGGTTCCCAGTGAATTCCCCCACACCCTCTCTGGACGCTGACATGAATTCTTAGACTGATAACAGGAATCACGGCTGAAGGAGGGGAAGGACAGAAGAGCTAAGAGCCTAAGTCTGTTCCCAAACAGGAACAACTACATACCGTTTTGGTCTTCAGCACCACACACTGGAAAGGAAAGAGAAAGAAGGCGTCTGAATATGTGACGGCACGAGGAAAGTCTCCAGCCACCCTGCCTTCACTTCCGAACTCTGACTGCTTGCCTGCTGGGAACCAGGCCGGCCAAGAGCCCAGACAGAACACCCGCCCTCCTCACTCCCCCTACGTGCGGAGGACTCACACACAGCTCCTGCCGGGGTGTCTGGTCTAGTCTTAGAGAGATTCCACTGCTTTGCCATGAACAAAACTGCCAAGCAGGAAGGATACTGCATAAGCACAATGTCCTTTTCTGATGCTTCTGAAGCCAGCACTAAGTCAAGAAAGGAGAAACAGTCTGCTCCAGTCAGCCAGGGAGTCGGGATGCAGCCCCCCGGCGGAGCCATCTCCTAGTCCCAGGTCCTCCCCACTCTAGGGAGGTTCTGGGGACGATCCCAAAGGGGAGAGTCTGTGATCAGGTGACCAGTCAGATGTCCCCTAACTCTGACGAATCTGAGCTTCTGGGATAGGAGAGCCCCAAATCTGACTTCAACCACTGTTAGCAGGCAAGGAGTCAAAACGACCTGCAGGACCAAATCAGCGGGGGAGGGGTTGTTGGGGGGCAGGGGGCGGGGGTAGGTTCTGGGTGAAGTCACTTCAGGAAATGCAGAGTTCCACACGGCTCAACTCCTCTCTCTTCTGCAGGACTTCTCTGCCTTTACTGTTCCATTATTCATCCACCATGAATCAGCAGCAGGGACATAAAGTTTCTTTTTTTTTTTTTTCCAAACTCATCTGAGCACAGACCTTGATATTTTACTGGGCATCGCTGAAAATGATACCATGCTTTGGGAAATGAACAGCCCAAGTGCAGGCAGGACACAGTGTTCTTGCACCATGTGTGCAAAGAAGGAGTACTGGTAAAGGCAGTAGTCAGTATGGCAGGGGTGACGTGTGTGGGGAAAGGCCATGGACTTGGACCAGGAAATCCTCAGTTCAAATCTGGGCTCTACAATAAAAGGAAGACACTAATAACGCCTATTTCACAGGCTGCCCTGAGGAGTAAATACATGTACATGATGCCTAACCCAATCCCAGCCCTCAACTCCAAAGGACAGCTATTATTAGAGGCTGCACATGTGTAAGGTGACTCCTTCCTGGGCTAAAAGCAGGGAAACTTAGTCAGGTCAATGTCGACTCTCAAGCGAGACAGCAAACACTCTGGAACTCCGTGCAGCTGTCACCCAGGCGGCCCCTCACCCAGGTGCTGTAGCCCCTTCTGATCCTTGTACAGCCGCGTCACCCTCTCCATCAGCTCCCACTTCTCACAGCAGCCCTTGTAGTTGACGAAGTTGCGAGCCAGGATCTCTTTGAGCTGCCGCACGGTTAGACCTTCAATGTCCTCCAGGTCGGTCAGGTCAGACAGAGAGGCCCTCCGGCCTGGGACGAAGCTGTCCTCTGAGTCAACAGACTGCAAAGGCAAAGATGAGATCGGTGGGCTCAGCTCCCCCAACGCAGGCTCTCCCTCCCAGGACCCCAGAGCACTCATCACCCCGTGCTTTTGGTGACTGGCCTCAAGAGGAGTAGGAACAGGAGTAGTAGCTGGCATGGCGCCCTGCATCGCAAGAGAGACCGCGGTCCCTTCCCAACCCGAGCCCTGTGCTCAGGCGCAGCCGGCCCGACCCGCCCAGCAGCGTGACCCGGTAGAAGGAGCTGCAGTCTGAGGCAGGTGGCCCTGGCTTTGAATCCCGATTCCTCCGCTGATTAGTACTGAATAGTATCAGGCAAGTGGCTCACCTCTCGGAGCCCAACTGCCCCTCCATGAAGAAGAGGCAGCAGACCTGCCCCACAGGGTTGCTGTGACGACTAAACGCAGCAGCAGAAACTACCGAGAATGGTGTTGGTCCTTCTCCCCCGGAGACAGTTCTGCTTTCCCACGAAGGAGCCCACCTCCCGGTCAAGCATCCTCTCTACGCACCCGTGACAATAGCTCCACGGCCCCATGGCTGTGCCCCCCTGTGCACTGGGCCCGCCACGGCTGAGGCCTGAACTCCCTCCCATCTTTCCTCCTGATTATCTGACTTCCTTCCCCTAACAATGGCTACTGTGTGCTAGAAGCAGAAGAAAAGAACAAGATTTGCACAGCGGCACCGGGAGCCTGCCCTCTGGCAGCTCTTAGAAAGTCAAGAGACTGGAAACTAATGGGCCATGTGGCTCCCCAGTCTCCACTGTGACTCACAACTCCACACGAACACACTGACAGCCACAAAGGTTAATTTGGAATGCTAACACTAAACTCCACCCCTGAGAACAGAATTTCAGAAGGACTATCATCACACACTGATTCTCCTCTCTCCACTTTGAGTCTGACAGGAGGTTCCTAATAACATCCTAAGAACGCCAGTGAAAGAGCAAAGGCAAAGGCACAGACCCAAGCAGGGGCCCCACCTGCGTCTCTTCCTCAGCAGGTGCTCTGGCTGTGCTCTGCAGGTAGACGGGTTCCTCTTGGTCCTGAGACACATGGCCATTGGCCTGTGGGAAGAAAAAGGTGCCATCACATCCACAGAGATGTCCCAGGGATAGCATGGGCCTCTTGCCAGCTCACACCATATCCAAAACGCATTCCCATCTCCCCCGGAAATCTGGAGTCTCGCATAACAGCACTACAAAAGCCCGCTCTTTAACACTGACTTTGTCAGGCAGGGAAGCAATAGAAATAGATTTCAACTATAGAACAAGATGCATTAATGCTGCCCACCACCAGGACGGCATTAACCGCCACTCACCGTCAATTTAGTCTCAGTTTGAACACTCTGAGTGAAAGGAAGATAACACGTCCACTCCTGTGAGGGACCACTGTCAAGTTTTTTCCTGATACTGACCCCAAACTACCCTCCCGACAACTTCTGCCCACCGTCCCTGGTTCTGCCCCCAGACCAATGCCAACTATTTTCTTCCCAGCTGTTCATATCACAGCTTCCCTTCCTCCACACAAAATCTCCCCCACTTCCTCATCTGGCCTGGATGAGACAAAGTTTCCAGACCCTCACCACGTTACCCCTCTCTTCTGGCTAGTTGCTGCTCTCACATTCTAGAAATATGCTCCAACCAGCAGGGCACACTATTACTGAGAGCTGTCTTGAAACCTGGTCAAAAATTTTTATTAGCCTGAGACTATTTAAGACAAACGCCTGTGCTTAAGAAGTTTCATTCTGCTTAGAATTCTAACTTCTCAAAAGGTTCCTCCTAGATACTCCTTCAGGTTTTGCCACAGAGTAGTCAGAACTGTGAGCCTCCTAATCCCATCACCACTGAAGCCACAAATCCCTTAACTAGATCCTCTTCACCCACTGCTCCCAACAGGCAAAGGGCCTGGTGTGAGCCCAGAGCAAAGAGGTGTGTGAGCTCACAGGCCTTTTCCACTGGTCTCAGTAAAGGAAACCAGTCACTCACTGCCTCTAGCCGCTCATCTCAGATTAGGATGCATAATACGGAGCTAATTAATAACAGGCAAGCGGGCTCCCCTGGTGGCGCAGTGGTTGAGAGCCCGCCTGCCGATGCAGGGGACACGGGTTCAGGCCCCGGTCCGGGAGGATCCCACATGCCGCGGAGCGGCTGGGCCCGTGAGCCATGGCCGCTGAGCCTGCGCGTCCGGAGCCTGTGCTCCACAACGGGAGAGGCCACGGCAGTGAGAGGCCCGCGTACTGCAAAAAAAAAGAACAGGCAAGCAACTACAGTGGCAGTGAAGAGTAGAAATAACCATCACCACCAAAAATGCCAAGGAACGATACCCCCCCACATATAGTACACATGTACGGAGATGCATCCAAAACAACGTCTAGTTTTCTCTTAGATTTACATCGGTGTAGTACACACTGGCCTCCTGGTGTCACCTTGGAGTTACAAAAAGTCTTTCAGAGCCTAACCTCATCCTAAGTAGACAGCTTCTTGTATGTCCTTTCTTTTCCAGGAAAGAGAAACTAGATCTCATGCTGCAAAGTATGCTCCTGTCTTTTCAGTTTGCCCACTGGCTAAACCAAAATCTACAATGAATATGTGTGCACAGTTGTGCTTATTCCACACACTTTCTTCACCAGCAACTACTGCCAGGACATTAACGGTACAGGAAAGGGCCCTGGCAGGGTGAATGGTATAAGCAGATTTGCATCCTGGGTGCAGTTCGCTGTAGAATCGTCGGGCAGCCACGCACAAGTTACTTTGCTTCCCCTGTTTTTCTGGCTGACAAAATGCAGACCTCACCAGAACAGGGGATGTGAGCTGACCTGAAGGCCCTCTGAAAACATCAGAGAAGTACCCAGTGAGATCCGGTACACAGTGTCTCCTGTGGGTGCAGTCTGGAAACTTCTGATTAATGAAAGGAAGCTTAAAACCGACTCCTTTCATTGGAAAAGCCACCTGAAGGTTCTTGAGGGAAAAAAAAATCCCTCAAGGCACTCTCCTGGCTCCCCATAAACACAGCAAAAGCACTTAGTCAAGCAAAGGGAGGAAGTCAAAGCAGGAGCCCAAACATGTCCAGCAGACAGAGCCAGAGCTGAGGGAAGAGTTAAAACTCCAGAGCGTGCTGGGGAGAAAGCAGGCTCAAGCCAACAAGGGAGCTGCTGAGTTTCCTGAAGGTAAAGCATGCTATCACAGTGGCCTTTATGCCTCAGTGCTCGTCAGAGCTGAATCAGGGGGCCCCATCCTGGCAAAGGAGGTGATCATAAACAAGAGGTAGCAGCCATCCACATCCTGTGTGGGAACTGACAACACTGGCACGTGCCTGCTCTAGGCGGCTCAAAGCCCTTTAGACGTGAGATCACACTAGTCTGTCCTCCCAACATCCTGGCAAGAGCAAAAGTGGTCTGGATTACTAACCCCATTTCATTGTTATAGGCTCAAACCTCACCCAAACTGACCCAAGAGTCAGTGACAAACTGGATGTGGAAAACGGATTTCTTAGGTCCTAATCCTCCCACTATTGCCCAAACCATGTAAGTAAAAGGCTCACTAAGGCACCTACGTATGTCTACGGGATGCCATCATGCCTTACACAATGGTGAGGTGAGGTCCGCCCGCATCACTCTAATCCAATAGTTGGTTTCTGTATCTACCTTCCCCTTAGAGGGGCTTTCTCAGCACAGAAGCAATGTGTTACTCATTTCTGTACTTTTCATGCCTGGTTCATGTTTCAGTCGATGTGCTGCTCTGAGCTTACCATTCCCAGGCCCCACTAGGATGCTGGTAAGGCTACTTACTGTTCAACAGCCCACCAACCACTGCCCCACCCAGACAGAGGCTGGCAAGAGGAGCAGCGCCCTTGTCCTAGTCACACTGTTTCCCCACTCTCCCTTCCCTCTACATGTTGCTTTTCTTCCTTTGTGCCTTGTGACGGTCACTGAGGAACGGAGTTCCCCATCCGGCCAAGGAAGACCACAACAAAGGTGAGTAAGTAGGAGGGCAATTTGAACAGAACTAAACACAAAGACTACCAGTGAGTTTTCTCAAAATATTTCTGGAAAAATGAATTTTTAAAAACTCTCTAACTGGGATATGTACATATTAAAAACAAACAAAAGGCCTTCCCTGGTGGCGCAGTGGTTGAGTCCACCTGCCAGTGCAGGGCACACAGGTTCGAGCACTGGTCCGGGAGGATCCCACGTGCCACGGAGCGGCTGGGCCCGTGAGCCATGGCCACTGAGCCTGCGCTCTCTAGAGCCCGCAAGCCACAGCTGCTGAGCCCACACGCCACAACTACTGAGGCCCACGTGCCTGGAGCCTATGCTCCGTGACGGGAGAGGCCACTGCAGTGAGAGGCCCGCGCACTGCGGTGAAGAGTAAGTAGCCCCCGCTCGCCTCAACTAGAGAAAGCCCGCACGCAGCAACGAAGACCCAACGCAGCCAAAAAAAAAAATGAATAAAATAAAAAATTAAAACAAACAAACAAAAAACACAAACACCCAGTATCGTGCATCAATATCCCTGAAAAAAGCCAAAACGTGAGTTGGATGTCCAGAAAACATCATCCCTCATCAGTAAGCAGAAAGGCATCACATAATCCGGACACTTAACCTTGCCCCACTCCCACGGTGCAGGCGGGAGAGGAAAACGAGCCCTCCAACTGGCATAGATGGTGTGGCTGCAAACGGGCCCGTACCTGCTGCCGGTCCCGAGCCTGGGCTGGGGGTGAAGAAGGGAGGCCGGGTGAGGTAGGAGGTACCGTGCTGGTGTGAGGCTGGGTCAGGAAGGCCTGCTGCTCGGGGGAGTCCGGGGACAGGCTGGGGGCATGAGTCCTGCCCTCCTGGGAGATTACAGGCTGCCGGCCAAGCACCAAGAACACCAGCTCCTCTTTCTCCCGGCACATGTCGGTAGAGATGTCATGGAGGCTGAGATAGTCCCTCAGGTCCTTCACCTTCATCTTCATGAGCTCCTCCCGCTGAAAGGCTGTGGCTCGGAAACGCTGGCAGAGAAGGCAGAGGCGGGGCCCGCTCCCCACTTGGCTCGAACAGGCCACGCAGAAATTCTTCTTACAGTCCAAGCAGGTCTGCTGCTTAGAGCAAGAGGCAGAGGAAACCACATCAGACAGTGAGAACAAGACAGTGCGATGGGAGCTGGGCGAGACTCCCCCATCACTCTTACTTTTACTGAGCTCCTCCTCTCCCTGCGCGTGCAGGCTACCTTGCAGATTTCAGGGTAAGAGCCACTTGGAGGTGGCGCAGCCCCTGTAGGCATCATGTATCCACATACAGGACACTACGTGGAGTGTTCCGTCGGAGGCTTACTTTATTCATTTTACTGGTAGAGAAATGGAGGCTATTAATTAAGACTACCAGCTTCAGGATAAAAAAATCCCCGCATTTTCATTGTCTCCCTCCTCCATTTCTTGTGGCGTCACCTTGGGGGTCTAACTTAGCCTCTCTGTGCCTCAGTTTCCTCATCTGTAAAGCAAGGCGATAACAGCAACTGCCTCATATGATTGTTGTAAAGTTAAGAGATAATGCATTTAGTATATGTGACACATGAGTCTTCAGTAAGTGTTCAGTGTTTTAATTATTCTTGCTAGGAAATACAAGCCAATGATAAGAGTCAAGATTCAAATCCTGAACTATGATTCTTTCTACTTTATTGCTGCGATAAGAAAGCAAATGCATAAAGGTTATGGTGGTGACTGTTGTTACTATTAATGTTATTCATTAAATTATTGAGGGGCCACTATGTGCTAGAGCTAAATTTGGCTTGTCATTTAATTCTCAAAGCAACCCCGCAAAGTAGGTATCCGCGTACCTCCCTGTTTTACAGACCAAGCATCTGAGGCCTAGAGAGATTAAATCCCATCCTAAAGGGCAGGCAGTAAAGAGTAGAGCTGGGATTCTCACTCGAGGTCTGAGTTTGGTGCCCACAGTCATGCTCACATTGCCTAACTCAGCCCCAGGCGAGCCTACAGCTGGGCTGAGTCAAGAGCCTGGCTCTCCCTCTCCCAACTGCCAACCCCGTGCCCCGTCTGCAGAGGCTGAGGCCCAGGCCCACCCCCACCCCAGGAAGGCCCACTCAGAGTGCTGGGAACTCAGTGGTGCCTGAGAGCCTACCCAGGACAAATATTTAGTCAGCTCCAGGAGGCCCTCTGGACGTGATTAGGGAGCTCTCATCTGTGAAAGTACAGGGTGTCTCAGACGGGCGACGAGAGTGCCTGGCAGGCACGCTGGTACCGCCTGGCAGCAGCTCCTCCCAGGATCGCAGACAACACAACTCATGAAGGCTTGCTCAGCTCACAGGAAGCAAATCCTCGGCCTCTCGCCCCGCAGGCTGACCGAGCACGGTGACATCTGACTGAGGCCTGTTCCAGCCACCAGCAGGCCACATGCCACCAGGCGGGTAATCCCTGGGCCCACGGGGCTGGTCCCGGAGGGCGCCCTCACTCATCCTTTAGAGAAATTAAAAACTTTTCATCCTGTGGTGACTTAAGTATTAACCGAAAGATTTCCGCTCCCTCTTTTCTAAGTATAGAAAGTTATTCAAGCTAACAAGAATGCCCAGGAGACTGAGATTCCCAGAGTCGAAATCACAGATACTCTTGTGTGGCACTGAAGTAAAAGTCTGCATAGCTGATGTCGTTATAGTTCGTTTTCTCTAAGTGTCATTCGTGCAGTAAAGGAAAACAAGCATAATGCTTACCATCGTTTTGACTAGTGATACTTAGAAGCTGGGGAAGGACACACATCAAGCTCCCTTATTCTCTATACAGTTATAACCAGACAATAAAATGTGCAGCGACTGACTGGAAAGGACGCATGGCTGCACTCGCTTCATAAGGGTTCTGGGACCAGTAGCCACTCAGGTAGAAACTGAATGTTTTTGGGTATTGGGGGTTCAGTCATATCTAAAGCTTTTCTGTTGGGCAATGAGATGTGCTTAGGATGACAAAGTGAAAGGACGAGGCTTCCGTGTAATAAAGCTGTAGGTCCTGACGTGGAACATTATTTAAGTCAATGCAGTTTGATAAGACCTAGCTTGACACAATTAAAAAGCCCCGAGTTGCTCAATCAGCCAGATCTAAACACCTCTCTTCTTCAAAGGTGTGCAGCGTATTGGATGCAAGATCAGAATGCAAAGGCAGCAACCAACCCAGCTTCTCCGTACCCCTCAGCTCGCCAGGGATTCTCAAGTCCCGGCATTGGCATCTGAAACACACCCTAGGGGAAAGAGTAAGACAGCGCTCTCTTGAGGCTAAAACCTCAGTTTGCAGAGGCAGAAGAGAACAAAGGAGAAGGGAAAAGCAGCTGTCAACAAATGTGGGCAGAACAAGCAAGGGAAACACATATGTATAAATTCTAGCAAATGGTGCAAACTGACTCACGAGGTCACATGAAAGATGACCTAGGGGAGCCGACAAGCCTGCACAAATGCCAGGAACACAGACAAACACCAGCATTGGGAGGCTGGCAGGGGCACCCGCCTTTGCCAATCCACCCTTCCTTGTTCTACCCTCTCCCCAGCCTCGTTCCCTGGCACAGGGCGGGCCCACCTTCTCAGCCCACCAGCCCCTCCTCCTAGCCATCCTGCCCATAAGCATCCCCTCCTGCAGCCCACCGGGAGGAAAGGGGCAGCCTGAGGCGTGACACACTAGGATTAAGTCCTAGCTGGTCACGTCCCAGCTAAGGGAACTTGTGCAAAACAGATAACCTCCCAGAGCGTCAGATTCTCACCTGTAAAGTCGGAAGCTCAGCCTACCTCGAAGGACTACTCAAGTACTACATGAGCTAAGGCACAGCAAACCTCAGCGTGCGGTGGGCGTGCAACACACTTAAAGGTAACACCGTCACCTCCTTTTCCCTTTTCCCCGTGCCTCATCTCCGACGCGGGCCAGTACCTAGGAGCCACCCCCTTTCTACTCTGAGATTTGAGTATCTCTTCCACGTTCCCAAGTACAACCTCCCTGCCAGGCTACCTCCCCAGCCTCCTGCTCAACCTGGTCAGCTCAAGAGGCTGGGCGCCAAACTCCCTCCAAAATTGGCAGGGCTGCTGCTAGACCATATGTAGGTGTTACCAATACAGATGGGATATGAGGCTTGTGGCAAATCCCAGCCTGCCATTTCTCTCTGAGACTGGAAACTCTGGGAAGGCAGGGCTCCATCTTTCTTACTACGTCCTCTCTACAAAGTCCTTAGTGCTCTCTGGACTTTGTACCCAATGAGCAGTCGGAAAATACTGACCTCGATGAAGAAAGGAAAAAGAGACAGTAGGATCCATGTAATCACGTCAATTCAAACACTTCTAGAAAAGACATTTTAAAAGCTTGCAGCTGTTAAATGCCAAACCCTTAAGATAAGATGCTGATCCACTTAAGCATGAAATTACAAGTGCAAAATTCTCATAGGAGAAAACATCCTTAATATTCACAAAATCAATCCATCCCTTTGTGGCAAGAAAACATTTTACCAATAACCATCTTTTACCTTCCAGACTGGAACTTTCTTTCCCCCCACAAAAGCTCTTCTTGCTACAGAAGTTTTCTTTTTGTCTCCTTGTGTGGCTGCGTATTTGCCCCCATCTTCCTGTCAGACTACAAGCTCCCTACTAAGGAGGGCTGACATTCTTCATCTCTGCCTGCCTAGCCCACGCAATGTCTGACACACAGTAGATACTGAATAATATATTTTCCACTGAACCACTGAATAAAAAAAACAAATCCTTATTTTAATCACTGTCAGGCTCCTAGGCACCCAGACCGATTCTCTGCCTTCTTTAGTTTGACCTCCTCCTCCGTTTCATCTGTCTTCAACAGCTGTGTGCCCTTGTATCTTAGTAGCTAAAGTACCTGTTGTATCTGAGTCTCAAATTTTTCATCTGTAAAATGGGTTAACAACCACTTCTTCACAAGGTCTGGCACCAAGAGCTGCTCACTAAATAGAAGCTACCTCGATCAATCTCGGCCTCCACCCTACACCAGGCTCTGGGAACTTCCCGCCAGGTGTGCAAGAGCTTCCTAAGTGCTACTCCTATGGCTCCATCGAATTACCCTCCTCACGAAGCCACGTCTGCTCCCTGAAATGGGATCAATCAGGTTGCTGCTTTGTTCAAACTCCTTCTGATGCTTCCTTGTTGTCTGGTGGCGATAGACTCCTTACCATGGCAGTCATGGCCCTTTACCACCTGATCCCAACCCTGCTGCCCTAACTTCCCTGGTACCCTGCACTCTGGCCAAACAGGCCACTCACAGTTCCCAAGTCCACCTTGAACTTGCTCCACATGTGGTGCTTTTACCTCAGCCACTGCTTTGCAAATCAACAAACTTTCCTTCATCCGGCTAGAATTATCAATTTACCAACAATGCCTGATGCCCTAGTACTTAACTTATGCAACTGACTATTATTAGCTCTTTGTAAATGTGGGCCTCCTCGACCAGACAGTAAGCTCCCTAAGGGAAAGACCTATGTCTTAGTATTCTCTCCACAAAACTGTAAGCTCCAGCTACTAGCATGCTGCTGGGACAGAATCGGCCCTCAGTGAAAATCTTCAGCATGGAAATGTCAGCCATAAAGTGATGAAAATAGAAACTCTCTGGTCTACTTCCTCTTTTTCAAACTGCTCTCAACTCAGCAGTCCATTCGTTCATTCATTCATTTATTTCTAAAATTTTATTGCCTACCTACCACGTGTCAGTCACTGTTCTAGATACTGGGGAAAAGTTGTGAACAAAATTGATAAAATCCCTTATCCTATGTACCATCTGAGAAGACAGGCAATCCACAAACACATGTATGTTGGGTGGTGATAACCACTATAAGGAAAATAAAGCATCTTCCCACCCTGACCCAACCATCATTCTACTTTCTCTGGGGGCGGTTTCTTTGTTCATTCACGTTCTCTCTTCAGGCTGAGCAATGTCAAGAACTCGCTAGATCCCCTGGTTCTCTCAAGTTTCCAATGCGCTCGACATGCTTATCCTGAGCCTGGATCACCACCATCGTCCTCTCTGCGCTTTCTCTCCATTTCCACTCCAGAGAATAGCTGACTTTAAAAAAAAAGGGGGGGGGGTGGTTTCAAACAAACCCATTGCAAATTCATGCTGCTTCCTTTATTTGTTTATTTCTTAATTAATTTTTTTGGGGGGCCGCTCCACAAGGCTTGCGGGATCTTAGTTCCCTGACCAGGAGTTGAACCCATAGCCTCGGCAGTGAAAGTGACGCCTGGACCGCCAGGGAATTCCCCATGCTGTCTCATTTAAACGAGGGTTTTCCCTATTCCTTTCTTGCCAATTACTCTGCCACTTCAGCTGGTTGTTCCTAGCATTTCTCACAATGTAACAATGAAAACAGCACGAGCTTTGACGTCCAACAGACTCTTGATGTACTTGAGGAGTCCCTGAAACTACTACCTTAGATAAAGGGAACAATTTCTTCATCTGTAAAATGGGAACAAATGATAGTAGTACACACATCATAGGCTGCTGTAAGGTTTCAGTGAGACAACGCATCTGAAATGCCAGGCTCAGTGCCAGGCACATGACCAGGACCCGACAGCCCTCCTTCCATCTCATCTCAGACCCTAACTCCACCCCACCGTCTCCACCACCGACAGCACTGAGGCCATGTGGCCCTGAGTTCCTCCTACTCGCCACTTCAGTCTCCATCATGGACTGAACCTTTCAGCCTACGTATAAAAGGAGAGGCACCCCTGCCCACCGAGCCACAGCCCCCTGGCCTGCAGGAGCCTCTCTGGTTGAGTTCTCAGTGACTGGGGTAGCCAAGCAAACCACAACAAAGCTTGGCTACGTGCCCACCTTCCCCGCACTGCACTGAGGTATAGGCAAAATACAACCTACAAGGCAAAATGCCAATTCTCCATCGTCTTACAGTTACAAAGGGGTGGCTGGTCAACACTTTGAGCTGCAGAAATTCTGACATGCTGACTGTCTTCTGGGAGAAAGCTTGAGAGTCAAAGACCTATGTTTGAATCCTGGCTCTGCCATTTAATAACCAGGTGATCTTGGGGCGCTACTTAAGTAGAGGGGAAAGAATGAGTATTTTAATGTCTCCAATGCTGTCAGGAACTTGACAGTTTCCTTTTCACCTGTTAAACTTTAAGCCTTAGTTTCTCATATGTAAAGTGGGAGTGTAGGGACCCTAAAACCTACATCATAGAGTTACTGTGAGGATTAAATGAAACAAAAACTCTATAAATTGCTTAAAATAGTCTCTGCCATACAGAAGGTGGTTTAGAAAGTATTTTTTCCTCTCAAATTTCTCATTATCATCATTTAAACGTCACATTCTAGGCTGCAAACCTCTCATTCTGCAGAAGAAGACAGATGCAGCAGTTCTCCAGGTCAGGGCTCACCTTCGGCCCCAGGCGTGCTTACCACAGGCAGAGGGATGGCCCTCACCCGTACACCATGGCCCAGCCAGCGATTTTACCTCCTGCTCACTAATCTGGAAAACACGGCTACCATGCATTTCAAATGAACTGGCAACAGTAAATAAGCTCCAGTCTTCATCTTGTTAGGGTCCTGACGTACCTGAGATGTCCTTGACACTGTTTTCAATAAAAAGAACAAGTTCACCTGCAGCCAGGCTTTTAATGACGGCAGCTAATGAAGGAAATAACAGCAAGTGCCTGCTGCACCCCAAGCACCGCACCGGACACCCTTCGCAGCTTAGCGCATTTTATTCCCACGACATTGCGAGATGTTGACTTGGGTACAATTATTATATCCCTACTTCATAGACGGAGAAGATGAATCTCAAGACAGGTTAAGTCATACAGCTAGGAAGTTGCCTAGCTGCTATCAGAATTCAGATCTAGCTGGCTCCAAATCTACGCCAAGATGTGTTGCTTTTGCTTGGTTAGTTTTAATACCTTTGCGAAAGGACAGGTCTGGGTTGCCAGCTTTGCACAGGCAAAGGCCAGGGGCAGGCACCATGGAAGGGTCAGCAGACTTGCCTGAGGGCCTGAGGCTACAGCGGCCGAGCAGGCCAAGAGGTCGACACTCACCTTCCTGGCCATGCTTGCGAAGTGGGCCCCGCAGGCCTTGCAGTTTGGTTCCGAGCCCGTGGGGGAAGGGAAGGAGCTGTACCCAGGGTTGGAATAGGCCTGCGTCCTGGCTCCCTGGGGTGGTGGGGCCTCCTCAGGCTGTCCATCCAGGCAGAACCAGTTGCAGCAGGTTGCCCACATGATAAAATCTGGCACGAGGGAGAAGGGGGGAAAGGTCAGAGTTAAGACACAGCTTGACGGCGTCCCCATTCCTGAGGGCACAGGTGAGCAGCGACATCGGTCCACAACCTCCCATCACAGTCAAGGTGAGGATGGGCTTTCGGGGGCCACCGGACTTCCTACTGCCTCCTGCACCACACCCGCTGCCGTTACAGGAAAGGTGCGCACAGACGCCTGATCTGCAGGACAGGCCGGCACAGGCAGCAGAGCTGGCACGCTACCTTTGAAAGGTTGCTGATGCCTGTTTGGGTTTAATCTGAGAGCTTTACTTCAAATAAAATCTTTTGTCTTAGCAATTACAAGTGGCCTAACAGCCATTTTATTCAGGAACATGAACTTGCCCCTAGAGCTCAGACAGATAGAGCTCTATCATACACACGTGTACAGTTCCACACTCACATTGACCATGGGGCAGAAGGATCATTACTTCCTTTATTTAGATGAGGCAACCCAGGCTCAAAGGAATCAAGGTCCACAACTAATATATACAGAACGGAGATTCCGAAAACCCAGCTCTTCTGACTCTAAACCTAATGTTCTCTTCCCTATACTACGTTGCCCCCTGGTTTCCCCTCCCACCAGCCAGCAGAACTTACGTACAGCTCTTAACATTTGTACGTCCGACCCTACATCAACATCTACCACGGCACCTGTAATAGTTATGCTTTTTTTCTACCACTAAACCATACATTCCTTGAGGGCAGGGACCACTTCTTGTTCATGTCTGTTCTGTACTCAGCAGTGTCGAGCACACAGCAGATGCTCCACAAATGTTTGCTTCCTTGCTGAATCAGTGCCTCTGCGGGCTTATTAAGAAGTTTTGGGTTATTACTTCCATTTTACATATCAAATACAGGAATTAGGGGCTGGGGGGTTGATGATTTTTTGAGATCACAGAACAAAGAGGATCCAATCTCTCAAATGTCAGAATAAACTAAACATTGCAAGGGGGTCCACTAAAATGCCAAGCGCTGCTTTAATAAAGTAAAATGTGCTTTTCTCAGTAGACCAAGGTAGTCAGGATGGAAACTGTAAGCCTGAACTCTGCTTACAGAGATAACGAATGAAACATGTCATGTTTTAACAATCAGTTCACACAAAAGAATCGTACTTTCTGCTCTGCCTTCTGACTCACTGAAAGTGCCTTTGTTAGATAAGAGTTCAAAGACGTAGTAAGCTGGAAGGAACTAAGACACCAACAGGTTCCACCTTGGTTATTTTTTAGAGGAAAAGAAAGAGGCCCAGCAGGAGGAAGGAACTTCCTGGTTCACCCAGCTATAACCTTCGGCCTCGTGATTACTCCAGGGCCTTTCCGGCTTCCCAACACCGCCTCCAATAATACATGCATTCACTTTTGCAGGCATGTCCGATTAATACCTGTCTCACCCGGTGGCCTATGACCCCCATGAGAGCAGGGACCATGACAGTCATACAGTGCCCAGCAGATGGGTGGCTCAACAAGTACTACTGAATGAATGAATCACATACAATACTTAAAGGTTAACTAACCACACATTCGTTCCATTTCCTTCACATCAAAAACATTTCTCTCTGACTCACTATGACTTGTCTGAAGATTCTCAATTCCCAGAAAACAGGGACTTAATCTGCCTTACGAATTCACAAGGAATAATGAAGCCCAGAGCAGTAAAATAACTGAGTTATTTGTTGGCAAGAGACTGCAGGCAACAGCAGAGTAGTAGTCCTCCGAAAGAGGAAGTTTGTAACTCTTTAAATCACCTGTTGATGGAAGCATCTGAAACAGTGTGTAATAATACAAAGATCAGAGGATCTGGAATCTGAAGATCTAGGCTGTTACCTACCTCTAACAAGTCATAGCCTTTCTGTACTTCATTTTTCTCATCTGAGATTCTCCAGGCTGTAGAGCACTAAATAAACCTTAGTTGTTGCTACTAGCATTATAACAATGCTTTCACGGCAATTTTTCTGAGACAGCACAGGTAAAAAGTAAACCTAGAGATTTCACAACTACCATTTGGCTTCCTGGGCTTGTCCCAAACGTGGACAGATAGATCTTTGACAGAATCAGCAGGATGCATCAATTAACTGAATGAGGTCAGGGGAAGGGGAACAGCAGAGCAGCCTTGAGACAAAGCTGTGGGTGGTTCACTAACCTGTCAAATCCTCCACTCATTCATGCGTGCAGCCCTTAGAGGAGCCAATGCCTTGCTGTGTCTCCAGTGCTAGGTGAGTATAGTCGATTACCTAAGTTCATGGTCTAGTAGGGGAACTAGAAATGTAAAACCAAAAATTGAAATTTCAGGGTGATCAGTGCTTTAACGGAGGTTTGTGCAGTGTAAGGGGGGTTATAAAGATGGGAACAATGATCAGCTCCTCAGGGATGGAGGAGTGACCAGGGAAGACATATCCTATTGAGACAGGCTGGGACCCTGGGACCCTTTGCTGCAATGCTTCACCCGGACAAACGTCTCCTGGAGCAACAAAATACAAATAAACTATAAGGTACTAAAAATAACTACGTGCATGCACTGGGGCAAATTATGGACAACAAGATACAAAAAGACCAAAAACCCAACTGCCACTTCTAAAGAGCCAGGAGCAAAGGCAGGGAGCAAAAGCAGGGCACTGTGCATGCCCCCTGCACACACCACCGCCAAAGGGGTGGGCAGAACACCCCAGCCAGCCCTCAAGTCTGACCCCTGGACCTGCTCCTATCCTCATCCCATATAAGGAAACAGCTCGCACCCCTGCTCAGCAAGCGAGTGAGCAAGGGAACCTGCCGCTTGTTCTCGCTCCCCCTGCTGCAGCAGGGGCCCCAGGAAAGCCTTGCCTGAATTTCTCATCTGGCCTCTTATCAATTTCTATTGATAAAGGAGGCCGAGAACCCTGGTCAGTAACACTATTATGGACCAGAAAGTCAAGAGCAAAAAGACTTTTCAAGAAACAACCAAGAGCTGCACCAGGGCATTAAAGAAACTACAAAATGCTTGGTTGGGTCAAAGGTAAGGGTAGGGGTGGCTGAGAGCACAGCAAGTAAACAACCAGCCATTTAAAAGAAAAACCTTGTATTCCATGGTAAGGAGTCTGGACTTTATCCTATAGGTAGTGGGACACAATGAACGGTTCAGGCAACCAGGTTTTGCGACCTTATTTGCATTTTAGCGTGGCCACTTACAGCAGTAAGCGGTGTGGAGGACAAATCCGAGAGGGGCAGGTTGGAAGAAAGATATGAGGATATGGGCAAAAGAGAAAGGGACAGCTAGATCTGTGACAAATTTAGCAGGATGTGGCAATGAACTGAAGAGGTAGGGGGAGGGGAGAGAAGACGCTGGCTCTCTGAGTTACACAACAGGAGAGAGAGTGGAATGGTTGACTGGGATAAAGCCTTCGGGAAGAGCATGTGTCTGTGTGTGAAATGGGGAGCGGGGGCAGGTTAAGATTGAGTTGAGTTTTGTACCTGACTTGTGGGATCTGCTGATGTATGCACAGCACCGTGTCGGCTGAAGATAAAGGTTTGTGGATCCTCGCCTACTGGAAAGTATGTACAGTCAGAGAGGGCCAGAAGGCTGGGTAGACAGTCCGGGTCAGAAGAGAAGCCAGCCTGGGAGGGCCCTCAGGAACGTGTGATCCGAAAAGCAAGCAGAGGAGAACCAACCAGCACAGAGGAAGGAACGAAGCATGCTCAGAGGTGGGAGAACAGGAACAGTGTCTTGAATTTCAAAAAGAAATTTTCAACGTTGTTTAATGACCCAGAGAGGAGAACACGTGGAAGAATGAGATGGACCCAGTTTTAGGAAACTGTGAGTGTGCTCCATGCCCGAGCAGTTTAGCAAGAGACAAGCTGACTGGTAACCACAGGTTGGGAAGTGAATGAGAAGTGAGGACTTGCCAGACTTTAAGAATAAATCATTCCTTCTAGAAACTTTTGACAGCGAAAGGAAGAGAGAAGGCAGCAGAGGTCATGAGATAAGAGAAATGTAGATGTATTCATAGACCACAGAGGAAACCCCCCAAGACTAAGAGCTGAAAGAAGAAGGGAAGCTGGCAATGAATGATGGGAGCGACGACCAGGAGTGGGAAGAAAAGTGACCAAGTGATGAGACATGGGGATGGACTACGACCTCCTTCACCAGAGGGTGGAACAGAGGTGAAGACAGATGGAACCAAAGATAGGCTGACGGCATTAGCAGAGAGAGATGGAAGAATGAAATATTTAACCACAGGAAGAAAACAGACTTCTCTTCCACACAAGGGGAATCCACGTGTTGCAATTTTTTTCCCTAAGAGGTAAGGACTTTGTCACGGAATGGGTAGACCCACTCGGTAAGGCACCATCAGTCGGGAACTCTGGAAAGCCGGCCAGCTGTACCTTGTTTCATTTCATGTGCTTTTGCAAGCACTTGGGAAGCACCAGATGTGCTGGGCACCAGGGAGACCAAAAGTGAATTCCACAAGGTCCTTGCCCCCGGGGACTCTGGGCCCAGTCAGGCACGATATATACAGCTCAACTCAGCCCTCCTGGTACAGAAGCTAAGAAAACTTTTCCTTAGCTGGGAGTCAAGACGACCTGTCTTCCTCAGCACTATTTCCATCCTCTAACTTTGGTTCTAAACTTAACTGCCTGCCTCCTCAGAACAGCTCTGAAAGAAACACCGTCAGCCTGTCGGAGTATCTGGCCACTCTTACAAGGACTTGGCTGTGTGGGAAGACTTGAAATTTGCCCCTTGGTTATTCCACCAGCCCCATGTATGGGTGGAGAATGCAGCCTCATCCTGGGGATGTGGGTGTGTGGGCAGGGGTCACTGGGGAAGAGTCTCCAGTGCTAAAAATACCTTAGACCTGTGCACCCTAACAGAACAGGGCCACTGAAGTCAGCAAACTAGGCTTCTACTCTTTGTGACATATATTTAACTACCAAAAGACACATTTCTTAATGTGGTCTTGCCAAACTGGAAAGCCCTAAGCCTAAATGAGAACTACATTCAGGGTTATTTCAGGGAGTGAAAGCAAAGAGTTTGTCATTTTAACACTGCCGTACAAATAACACTCTTCTTTGGGGAGTATGTTGCATCCATCAGCCCTAAACAGAGACACACATGTGGCATCTATTACTTAAGGACTGAAAGTGGAACCAATTGTGGGATGTATAAAGAATTCTCCCTAGGTTGACAACTGTGAAAAACTTCCCTCTCTGATCTGCAAACCTCTTTCTGATCTGCAAAGAAAATTATCATCAAATCTTCGCCAAGGGCTTGAAAATTCCTTCGCCAATTCCCCTCACCCTCTTCAGAAAAGATGGGACTTGGCGATCTAATTTTCAAATACAGTCTGACTGCTCTCCTACTGCATTTGTTTGAAACCTGCCAGGCTCTCCTCTTCCAATTTGCCTAAAGGGTAAAGAAGATGGGAGATGTAGGGCTGGAGTGAACAAGAAAATGTACTATTCCCTGTGGAAGGACCCAGTGGTATGAGGCAAGGACGGCTAGCTCGCACATGGGGTTTTGTCAGCTTGATAAGTAAGCTGGTATTTCTTGGGAGACTGAACCCTGTTGAACAGGAAAATTACAGTGCTAAGAACAGGATAAGATAAGTGACCTATTCCAGGTAGGCTGAGTACAGCCATAGTTAGAGGCAAGAGGGCAGATACTGTGATTTCTCCCTATTAAGTCCTAGAATACTAAGTAATTTTAAAACAATCACTTCTCTACCTGTCCGCCTGCTCAAGACAAATGATTTTAAGTGGATCAGTGGTTGTCACGGACTTTCCCATGGAAGACAGAAGAAGGGTCAGAATGGACCCATGGAGTAAAAAGGTCAGAACATCAGCATCTTAGTAAAATCTCTGAGTTTGCAATGCAACTCCAAAACCACCTTGCTAACCACCAACATCTAAGGCACTAAAGTTGAGGCCCCCAAGATTCTCATCCAATCTGTTCTGATTTTAGTTAACTGTTCTGTGTGCCAAGCTACAGGCTTCACCCGGTTGCAGAGACAGCAACATCTTGGAATTAACATACTTATGGTGAACCTACCGTATAAGACATTACAAAAATCCTTTGGAAAAAACCTAATTAAAATGCCCCCAATCCTCAAAGAAGTACCTTTATGACAGGACAAATCAGAAAATGGCTAGTTGCAAGCCTTACAGAATCATCTCCAGTTTATTGAGGGTGGTCTGCCTACTATCACTACTGTATTGCTAGAATTATCAAAAGCGTCTATGCTGTTAAGAGTGGAAAGGAAAGTGTCCCACGTTCTGGAACATTAATACAGAACGGGCTTTGCTTCATCTTGTATATCATCCTTAAGAAGCAATTAAAGGATGACTTTGAAAGGAACTGCAATGCAATGGCTTTGAAAGGAAATGCTATGAAAAACCTATCAATATGGCTTAGCCATGCCTCTTTGAAATAATTGTACAATAATTACATATTCTGAGAAGTAAAGAAGAAAGTAGCCATACTCTGCTGGAAGAATGCTTCTTATCTGCCAGGCACTGAGCTAGGTACTACCTAGTGTTATCTCATGTGATTCTCACAACGATCTGGCAAGGCAGATTAGTTCTTCCCATTTTCAGGTAAGAAAACCAAGGTTCAGAGAAGTTAAGTAACTCACTAAAGGTCATGGCTAGAGGGCAGTAAAGCCAGAATTTGAATCTAAGTCGCTTAGACCCTGAAGCCTACACTCCGTAGGCCACAAGAGAAGTGTTCCCGATTCCACCAAAAAAAAAAAAATCAGTCTGTCTGCCCTGCAGCCTATTACCCTCTGAGCGTCTGCTTTCCACCTCTACTGGAGCTTTCCATCAGCACAGAGACACTTTCCAGGACCTCCCAGACTTAAAAAACTCTTCCTTGTCATAATGCAAGTACAAATTACAATCACAATGTGTTTCCACCAAACACCCACTGGAATGGCTAAAATGGAAAAGACAGATACTAGCAAGTGTTGACAGGATTTTCTGCTGGCAAAAAATATGAACTGGCACCCACTTTGTAAACACACACACACACACCCCAGGGCTTTGCAATTCCACTTCCAGGTACATACCCAACAGAAATATGTTTACCAAAAGAAGTATACAAGAATGTTTGCAGCAGTTCTATTGTAATAGCCCCAAGGTGGAAAAGATCCAAATGTCGATCCACAGTAGAATGGAGAAATAAAGGTATATTCATACAGCAATGAGAATAAACAAACTACTGCTCCATGCAACGGTAAAGATGAATCTTATAATGCTGAGTGAAAGAAGATAGGCACAAAAGAATGCATACTAAATGATTCCATTTATATAAAATTCCAACACAAGAAGATTACTATATGGTGCTAGAAATCGCACAGGGGTTATCCTCCGACAGTAGATGGAAGGGGGCACAAGGGGGCTTCTGGTAATGTTCTGTTGCTTAATATGAGTGCTGGTTATATAGATGTTTACTTTGTGAAAATTCATCAAACTGTACACTTAGAATTTGTACACTTCTCTAGTTTTATTTATATATATATATATATATTTTTTTTTTTTTTTTTTGCTGCATTGGTCTTTGTTGCTGCACGCAGGCTTTCTCTAGTTGAGGCGAGCGGGGGCTACTCTTCGTTGAGGTGTGCGGGCTTCTCATTGCAGTGGCTTCTCTTGTTGCCGAGCACGGGCTCTAGGTGCGTGGGCTTCAGTAGTTGTGGCTCACGGGTTTAGTTGCTCCGCAAAATGTGGGATCTTCCCGGACCGGGTCTCGAACCTGTGTCCCCTAGCATTGGCAGGCGGATTCCTAACCACTGCACCACCAGGGAAGTCTCTCTCTGGTTACATTTTAAAGTTTATAAAAAGAGTTTTTAAAGCATCTAATAAAATATTTGTAATTTGTAAAAAATAAAATAAAAAATAACAAAAACCCCCACAACATGTTGACTCCACACCCGCCACTCCTCAGTAAAGGTCCTTTTCTCTGCTCTCTACATCAAAATTTCTCCAAATATTCGACTGCACTTCCTCAACCTCTAATTCACTCTTCAACCTTTTCCAGTCTAGCCTGACTCAATCACTCTGCCTAATCTCTTCTTTGTAAGGTCACCAGGACTTCCAGGGGGCCAGGTCCGAGTGACACTCTCTAGCTTCATCTTCCTCAACCTCCCAGCAGGGCTGGACACAGGCAACCCATCCTTCCTCCTGGAAAAGCTCTCCCCTCTAGGCATCTCTTACTCTCTCTCTCTCTCTCTCTCTCCCTCCCTCCCCCCCCCCCCCCCCCCCCCCCCCCCCCCCC